>NC_092000.1:20677183-20856031 GCF_044704955.1 Pristiophorus japonicus
GGGATCTGGAATATTAGGTCCTTCATTGAAACACCTGTGAACTCATCCCTTTTTGGCGTGGAAGCAAGTCCTCCTCGATATGAGGGACTGCCTATGATGATGATCGTGGTGGAATACAGTGGGCCTCTTGAGCTCCCACTCCATTGGTGCCCGAGGGTGAGTGTGTAATGCGACTTTTCCCGCTGCTCTCTCATCATTGGACGGCAAAACTGAATTTTGCAGTTTGAGGCGGCACCTAGTGCCTGGCGTTAGAAAATCAGGGTCCTCGTCCGGGGGGAGACATGGGGGAGTGTCTAGTCAGGATGCTTCAGCCATCATGAGGTGTGGGGCAGGCCTGATGGACCAGCTGGTCTTATCCTGCCCAGGCTAACATCCCCAGTACTGAAGCACTGACCACACTCGATCAGCTTCGCTGGGCAGGCCACATAGTTCTCATGCCAGATAGGAGACTCCCTCAGCAAATTTTTTTTTTTTAAATTTTTTGTTGCCAATCTTTCCAATTCTTTGTCAAATCACAAACGTCAGAGGTCACCTTGCACACATCAAGGATCACTCTGCGCCAATGCTCTTAGCCAAAAGGCCGAGAGCCACTGCACCGTTCCTGGAAGTACTGCAATACCAGGTTCGTGCCATGGAGGTGGATGCAGAGCTCCTTCATGGTAAACGAGCGAAAGGTGGGCAGCGGAAGCGTCACAAGGGCACCCTCAAAGCCTCCCTGGTAAAGTGCGACATCACCACTGACACCTGGGAGACCCTGGCCGAAGACCGCCCGAGGTGGAGAAAGCGCATCCGGGAGGGCGTTGAGCTCTTCGAGTCTCAACGCAAAGAGCGTGGAGAGGTCAGGCGCAGACAGCGGAAGGAGCGTGCGGCAAACTAGTTCCACCCACCCCTTCTCTCGACGAATGTCTGTCCCACCTATGACAGAGTCTGTGGCTCTTGTTTTGGATTGTTCAGCCAACAGAGACCTCACTTTGGGAGTGGAAGCAAGTCTTCCACGATTCCGAGGGACTGCCTATGATGACGAGAATCAGCGCTCAGCTGGTGTCCAAAGCGGCGGGAACGAATTTCGACCCCTGTGTCTTTAAGCTAACAGCATCCGCTATACGTGAGTGATAAGCCTCTGATGTCTGTGACACACAGCAGATGTGGTTCCTCAGTATCTAGACTTAGTGGAGCATGCAGGCGATTGTAATTTATCACCACATTCCGCATAAGACAATGAATAATTATTCCAGACCCCCCAGCTTTTGACTGGCTCAACTAATCTTGTGTGAAATGTAAGCAGTTGATAATAAACGAGGCCTTGCCGGTAACCATTGGCGACGGAGAAAAAGCCCAACTTTGGGCAACGTGGAACACCCATTTCTAAGACGTTCTCAGTCCAATTCATTAAGTTGAAAGAAAGACTTGGGTTTCTATAGCGCCTTTCACAGCCACTGGGATGTCCCAAAGCACTTTACAGCCAATGAAGTACTCTTTGAAGTGTAGTCGCTGTTGTAATGTAGGAAACGTGGCAGCCAATTTGCGCACAGCAAGCTCCCACAAACAGCAATGTGATAATGACCCGATCATCTGGTTTTTTTTCTGTTTTATTGAATGTAGGAAATAGGAGCAGGAGTCGGCCATTCGGCCCCTCGAACCTGTTCCGCCATTTAATAAGATCGTGGCTGATCTTCTACCTCAACTCCACCTTCCTGCATTATCCCCCTATCCCTTGATTTCCTTAGTTCCCAAAAATGTTGACCTCTGGCTTGAATATACTCAACCACTGAGCAGCCAATTTACGCACAGCTCTCTGCAGTAGAGAATTCCAAAGATTCACAAGCCATTGAGTGAAGGAATTTCTCCTCATCTCAGCCCTAAATGACCAACCCTTTATTCTGAGTCTGTGACCCTGTCTTCAAAATTCCCCAGCCAGGGGAAACATCTTCTCACCATTAACCTTGTCAAACCCCTGAAGAATTTTATATGTTTCAATGAGATCACACCTCATTCTTCTAAACTCTAGAGAATATAGGCCTAGTCTACTCAATCTCTCCTCATAAGACAATCCCCTCCCAGGAATCAGTCTAGTGAACCTTTGTTGCACTTCTTCAAAGGGGGTATGTCTTTCATTAGGTAAGGAGGCTAGAACTGTACACAGTACTCCAGGTGTGGCCTCACCAGTGGCCTGTATAATTGTATTAAGATTTCTTTACTCTTACACTCTAATAATGACCAGACAATCTGTTTTTAGTCAAGTTGATTGAGGGATAAATATTGGCCAGGACATCAGGGATAACTCCCCTGTTCTTAAAAATAATGCCATAGGAGCTTTTATGTCCACCTGAGAGAGCAGAATCGAACTCAAAATTTAGGCTGACGCTCCCAGTGCAGTGCTGAGGGAGTGCCGCACTGCCGGAGGTGCCGTCTTTCGGATGAGACGTTAAACCGAGGCTCCGTCTGCTCTCTCAGGTGGACGTAAAAGATCCCATGGCACTGCTTCGAAGAAGAGCAGGGGAGTTTTCCCTGGTGTGCTGGCCAATATTTATCCCTCAACCAAGATCCCGAAATAAAAACCCATTTTTATCTACTCATTATCACATTATTGCTTTTGTGGAAAATTGGCTGCCGCATTTCCTATATTACAATACTTCAAAAGTACTTAATGTGCTGTAACGCACTTTGGGATGCCCTGGGGTTGTGAAAGGTGTGATATAAATGCAAGACTTTTTTCTTAGATAGAGACAGTGACAGGGGTATGTTGAACAAGGGCAGTAAATGTTCTTATGTCAATGTGCTGTGTGGTTGGGATCTGAATCTAGCTGGCCTTAGCCCAACTGTGACTGGGTTCAGAGAGCGAAAAATCAGCCAGTGTGTCACCACTCCTCAGTGCGACCTTACAAAGGGCTAGATTTTCGGTTCTGCTCATTTTGGGCGGTAATGGCGGCGGGGCGGTAAAGTTTGCGCCTGGGAACAGTTTGCGCTTCATTCAGCAAAATTCGTCAGCTGGGCCCTGAGTGGGGGGGCGGAACGCTAAGGGAGGCGTTACACACCGCTCTTAGGGTGCTAGGCCAGCTGAGCATGCAAAAATCCCGAGCTAAACAGTCGGCCTCGGAGCGCCCTAAGGGAGGCCTGCGGGGGGGGGGGGGGGGGGGCGAAAGAAACCTTTAAAAAAAACACCAAAAACATTCCTAATAAATAACTCACGCCACCACAACATAAATCGCAAAATAAAACCCACTTACCTGAGGTGGCCATTACTGACCTCACTGCGGTCGCTATGGTTTGAACCGCCCACTTCCACAGACGGTCCCACTAGGGGGCACTACGGGTTGCGTGACAGCCATAAATCGAGCCGGTGTCGCAATCAGGAGCGTTGTACACCGGCTCGCCTCTCCCGGACGGTACTGCTCCGCGTCCCATCGAAACCGGCACCGAATGTCCCGGCGGGGCGCTGGAAGCCCGCCCGGAAGTGCTTACCGCCGCCATTGCCGACCCTCTTGGGCACTAAACGGGGCGGCAGAACACCGAAAATCCAGCCCGAAGTAATTACAGCGCAGAAATAGCCCATTCAGCCCAACAGGTCCGTGCCGGTGTTTATGCTCCACACGAGCCTCCTCTCACCCCTCCTCATCTGACCCCATCAACATAACCTTTCTCTCTCCCTCATGTTTTTTTTGGTCGTCATTCTTGTCCGATCAACTCCAGCGCCAAAGATCCCTTTGCGCTATTTACACTTGATCTTAGCCAAAAGGCCGAGAGGGGAAGCTGCACCGTTCCTGGATATACTGCAATATCAGGTCGGTGCGTGGAGTGGACGGGGCAAGCCCCTGTTCCAAAAATCAATTCAATATTTGGTCCCCATAGGGGATATTAAACTGGTAAGAACAGATTTTTTTTTTTTTTTTTTTTTTCGTAGCCAATCTTTCCAATTCTTTGTCAGATCACAAACGCCAGAGGTCACCTTGCACACATCAAGGATCACTCTGCGCCAATGCTCTTAGCCAAAAGGCCGAGAGCCACTGCACCGTTCCTGGAAGTACTGCAATACCAGGTTCGTGCCATGGAGGTGGATGGGTCAGGCCCCCCACACACATCCGTGGAGGTGGATGGGTCAATCTCTCCCTCATGTATTTATCGAGCGTCCCCTTAAATGCATCTGTGCTACTCATTTCAATCACTCCCTGTGGTAGCAAGTTCTACGTTCTAACCACCCTCTGGGTAAAGATGTTTCTCCTGAATTCCCCATTGGATTTATTGGTGACTATCTCATATTTACGGGGCCTAGTTCTAGTCTCGCCCACAAGTGAAAACATCCCCTCTACGTCTACCCATCGAACCCTTTCATAATCTTAAAGACCTCTGATCCTTTCTGGGTGAATTAAAAAAGGTGAACTAACGAATCTTGGCACAGCTTCCAGTGCTGATCAGCAGGGGGCAGCAGAGCCTCAGCTCTCAGGTTGCGAAGTGATTGAATTGGGCAATTCAACTATGTTCAATTTATTCCACATTAAGTTAAGCCTCCGAGCTGTAAGTTACATACAAGCCCCCACCCACCTCCCCCGCCCCCATCAAGTTTAGAATCATTTTGTTAGCAAATTTTCTGCTCTGCTTTGTTTCGTGTACTTGGGAAAATTAAACTGTTGATATAAAAATATAATCCCTTCAGTTAATTACATCTCCGTTCAATATTACATTAATTTGTAATTGGTGGAGATTTGCATTGTTCGAGTCTTCATTGCTGTCAGTCTGGTGACATGCAGTGACAGAGCCTTTCATCTTATCATAGATTCGTAGGGATTTACAGCACGGAAGGAGGCCATTTTGGCCCATCATGTCCGCGCCGGCCGACAAAGAGCTATCCGGCCTAATCCCAGGTCCGTAGCCCTGTAGGTTACGGCACTTCAAGTGCACGTCCAAGTACTTCTTAAATGTGGTGAGGGTTTCTACCTCTACCACCCTTTCAGGCAGTGAGTTCCAGACCCCCACCACCCTCTGGGTGAAGAAATTTCCCCTCAAACCCCCTCTAAACTTCCTACCAATTACTTTAAATCTGTGCCCTCTGGTTGTTGACCCCTCTGCCAAAGGGAAATAAGTCCTTCCTATCCACTCTATCCAGGCCCCTCATAGTTTGACAGTCTCATCCTTGTTTACAAATCCCTCCATGGCCTCGCCCCTCCTTATCTCTGTGAACTCCTCCAGCCCAGCAAACCTCCGAAAACTCTGCGCTCCTCCAATTCTGCCCTCTTGTCCATCCCCGATTTTACTCACTCAACCATCGGTGGCCGTGCCTTCAGCTGCCTGGGCCCTAAGCTCTGGAATTCCCTCCCTAAAACTCTCCACCTCCCTTTCCTCCTTTAAGACGCTCCTTAAAACCTACCTCTTTGACCAAGCTTTTGGTCAGCGGCCCTAATTTCTCCTTATGTGGCTCAGTGTCAAATTTTGTTCGGTAATACTCCTGTGAAGCACCTTGGGACGTTTTGACATGCTAAAGGAGCTATAGAAATGCAGATTGTTGTTGATTTTTTAAAATTTTTTTTATTTATTCATTGCCAATCTTTCCAATTCTTTGTCAGATTATCTTGTCAGATTACAAACGCCAGAGGTCACCTTGCACACATCAAGGATCACTCTGCGCCAATGCTCTTAGCCAAAAGGCCTAGAGCTACTGCACCGTTCCTGGAAGTACTGCAATACCAGGTTTGTGCCATGGAGGTGGATGGGTCAGGCCCCACCCACCCACCTCCTATTTCCAAAAAGGATAGGAGAACCACCTTCCTGATCCAGGGAGAACCACTTTCTGGTCATGGTTACTCCCCTGTCAGGTCAGTTGCGCATGATCTTAGCCGAAAGGCCGAGAAGTGATTGTTGTTGATGTCTTAATTTCCCGAAAACAATTACTGAGGGCTAGACTTTCCTATGAGCTCCGATTGCCCGCCGAGAAGAACTGCTAACGTTTGGTGAGTAACGCTGGTGCGAATTTCCACTTTCATATTTAAACTAATTAAAACTAATCGCCCGGCGAGAAAATGGGCATTGCACCTTCATTGTCGCCGGTTTTCTCGGCGGTTAAATGGAAACTTAGTAAAATGGGCGGTTCTTAACGGGATGGATGGTCAGTATTTAAAATTTAGTACGAGGCTGCGGTTGGGCCTAG
This sequence comes from Pristiophorus japonicus, assembly GCF_044704955.1. Lineage (NCBI taxonomy): Eukaryota > Metazoa > Chordata > Chondrichthyes > Pristiophoridae > Pristiophorus > Pristiophorus japonicus. The sequence goes on from NC_092000.1 coordinate 20,683,323, forward strand.
GGAGGGGGGAAAACATTTTAAAAATTTCAATTAAAAATTTAATAAAAACGTAAAACGCACTCCCATGACACTTTTATACCTAATCGCCGTTTTAAAATTTAAAAAAGTAAATAAAGAACCTTTAACTTACCTTTCTTTGCAGAGTGCTCAACGACCGCCCGGTTTAAGCAGCTTTCACGGGGCGGTTCCCTCGGCGATCTGGACGGGCTTCCGTTGAAGCCAAACTTACGCCCCGGCGATTCTCTCGCCGGTGCACATGGGCAGTTTTGTCCCGGCATGCGTGTTCAGACGTGGGCGAGACCATGAAAAAACTTAGGGGGGAAACTTTGGCCGGGCGGAAAAAACAGCCGTACCGCCGAGAAATGATAGGAAAATCTAGCCCTGACAGTTGATGCTTCCCGCTGTCTGGCATCTCCCCCCGCTCACTGTTCCCTCCCGACACCATTTCTGGCTCAATGAAGGGATCCTGACATCTAATATCTGAGAAGTGCCGAAAGAAAGAAAGAAAGAGTTCCATTTATATAGCGCCTTTCACGGCCACCAGACGTCTCAAAGTGCTTTACAGCCAATGAAGTACTTTTGGAGTGTAGTCACTGTTGCAATGTGGGAAACGCGGCAGCCAATTTGCGTAATGACCAGATAATCTGATTTTGTTATGTTGATTGGGGGATAAATATTGGTCAGGACACCAGGGATAACTCCACTGCTCATCTTCAAGATAGTGCCATGCGATCTTTTACATCCACCTGAGCGAGCAAAAGACAGCACCCCTAGACAGTGCAGCACTCCCTCAGCATTGCACTGGGAGTGTCAGCCTAGATTTTGCACTCAAGTCCCTGGTGTGGAACTTGACTCAGAAACAAGTGTGTTACCCACTGAGCCACAGCTGACACTGTGACCTACCCTCTAAGCAGATATTCTCCCTGCGCATGCGCCACCCGGTGGCGGGAATGGTTCTGGACGAGGGGTGGTTCCGGATAAGGGAGTTCTGGATAAGGGAGGTTCAACCTATATAATCATCCACACTGTTTTGCTGCATTTCCAAGTTCCATGTGATCCGCAAATTTCAAATGATACAGCTCTACAGGGTATTGGTGAGGCCACACCTGGAATACTGCGTGCAGTTTTGGTTTCCATATTTACGAAAGGATATACTTGCTTTGGAGGCAGTTCAGAGAAGGTTCACTAGGTTGATTCCGGAGATGAGGGGGTTGACTTATGAGGAAAGGTTGAGTAGGTTGGGTCTCTACTTGTTGGAATTCAGAAGAATGAGAGATGATCTTATCAAAACATATAAGATGATGAGGGGGCTTGACAAGTTGGATGCAGAGAGGATGTTTCCACTGATGTGGGAGACTAGAACTAGAGGGCATAAACTTAGAATAAGGGGACGCCCATTTAAAACTGAGATGAGGAGAAATTTCTTCTCTCAGAGGGTTGTAACTCTGTGGAATTCACTGCCTCAGAGAGCTGTGGAAGCTGGGTCATTGAATAAATTTAAGACAGAAATAGGCAGTGTTTTAACTGAAAAGTGATTAAAGGGTTATGGGGAGCATGGAGGGAAGTGGATCTGAGTCCATGATCGGATCAGCCATGATCTTATTAAATGGTGGAGCAGGCTCGAGGGGCAGTATGGCCTACTCCTGCTCCTATTTCTTATGTTCTTTTGTTCTTATTAATATATATCAAAAAGAGCAGTGGTCCTAATTCCGACCCTGAGGAACGTCACTGTACAATTTCCTCCAGTCTGAAAAACAACTACTCACTACTCTTTGCTTTCTGTCTCTTAGCCAATTCTGTCTCCATGCTGCCACTGCCCCTTTAATCCCATGGCTTCAATTTTGCTAACACACCTATTACATGGTGCTTGATCAAACACTTTTTAAAATTCCATAAACACAACATTAACCACACTACCCTCATCAAGCCTCTCCGTTACTTCAAAGAACTTCAAACAGGTTAGTTATACATGATTTGCCTTTATCAAACCTGTCTTGGCTTTCAATTATTAACCCATATTTTTCCAAGTGACAATTAATTTTATCTCAGATTATTGTTTCTAAGAGTTGCCCCACCACCGACGTTAAGCTGACTGGCCTGTAGTTGCCGGGATTTTAAAAGACAGAAAGACAGACTTGCATTTCTATAGCACCTTTTACGACCACCGGACGTCTCAAAGCGCTTTACAGCCAATGAAGTATTTTGGAGTGCAGTCACTGTTGTAATGAGGGAAATTTAACCCTCTGCTCGTTTTGAAACAGGTGTGTGACTGCAATAGAGCTTCCCCCTAGTGGACTGCTGATGTACTGCAACTACGGATGTAACTACAATAATCAAGGATCATGTGGCAAGGTCACATGATGACAGGTTCTGTGTTAAGAGCCATCTTGCAGAGTGTGTTTGTTAGTGATGTCGTAAAAATACATCACAGTTACATTTACCATCCTCCAGCCCTCTGGCACCACTCCATATCTAAGGAGGATTGGAAGCATGTGGCCAGAGCCTCTGCAATTTCCACCCTTACTTCCTTCCCTCAGTAACCTCGGATTCAGTCCATTCAAACCGGGTGACTTCTACTTTGAGAACTGCCTATCTTTTAAGTAGCTGCTCTTTACCTATTTTTATCCTCACCAAGGTCTCCCCTACCTCCTGCTTTACTGTGACATTGGCAGCATTCTCTTTAGTGAAGTACTCGTTCAGTACCTCAACTATGCCCTTTGCAAATTTCACCTTTTTGGTCCCCAATCGGCCCCACCCTTGCTTTGACTATTTATATGTTTATATAAATACTTTAGTGTTCCCTTTTATGTTACCTACTAATCTATTCTTCACTCTCTTTGCCCCTCTTATTTCCTTTTTCACTTCACTTTGGCACTTTCGATATTCAGCATTATTCTCCACTGCACTGTGAGACTAATATTTATCATAAGCCTCCTTTCGCTGTTTCACTTTAGTCTTTATTGGGCTCAAAGTTCGTTTCGAGGGTTCTCAAGGCGCAAATGTCAGGCAGTCGCTAAATTTTTAGCGCCGGGCCCAGAAAGATTCAGCGTTTGCGCCCTGAGCGGAGCGCTAAGGGAGGCGTACCACGCCTAGGGCGCGAGGCCGGCTGAGCAACTGAATATCCCGCGCTAAAGAGCCGGCTTCGTAGCGCCCGAAGAGAGGTCTCCCTGCAAGAAAACAAAATCGGGACAAAAAGCATAAAAAATATTGCCGATACATTACTCATTCCAAATAAATCTAAGTCGCAAAAAAAATATATATCACTCACACTTACCTGATGCAATCATTCCTTCCCATTAGCACCCCGGGACAGCTTTCTCCGGCGGGGCCACTAGGGGGCGCCTCGGGTGCAGCGCAAACCAGATGTTGCTTCCGTGTCGATCGCGGGGGTGTTGCACATCAGCACAGCGCTCCCGGGCGATGCTCCTCAGCGTCACCGGTACCGGCTACACGGAATTTGCCGAGCGGCGCGAGTACCGACGCTTGCTGCTACAAACCCTTTAGCGACCCTGTAGCACCCCTCGTGAGGGGCGTTATCCAACCAAATTTCTCCCCCCATATCTTTAGTCCATGGGAACGTGCCACTCGTCCCCTCAAGCCTGCTTCATTATAATTAATAAATTTATGTGAAAAGCTAAATACTGCGGATGCTGGAAAATGAAATAAAAACGTTAATAATTAATAAAACTATATCAAAAGATAAATATTGCGGATGCTGGAAAACGAAATAAAAACACAAATAAGTAAGAAAACTATTTACCCACCAAAGGGCCCCAGCGGTGTCGCGTTCGAGCACCGCATCTAAAACCTCGCGGGGGGACACTGCCGGGAAAATTCCTGCCTATTTCTCGGTGAATCTTGCTGTGCTGGTGCCTTTCCGGTGGCCCGCACGCTGCAGAGCTCACTGCTGGAAATCTTCCTTTGCAGCCGCTTCACTGCGCCGTTCCCGGCGCAAGTGCACACCGCTTAAATCGATTTTGTCGATCGCCCGCCCGAAGTCCGCGGTAGCCGTCCCCGAATTTTGGGTCCTGAGCTTTTTGTTCCAGATTTATTGACTGAATTTAAATTCCCCAGCTGCCGTGGTGGGATTTGAACTCATGTCCCTGGAGTACTAAACCAGCAACATAACCGCCATGCTCCCGTACTGCTTGGGTGCGCGCCTTTGCGGTTGGGGACAGCTTCGCTAAACGCATCTGTTACGTATATGGGAACATACGAACAATGACGGACAGGTAAAGACCCTCTGCTCCATCCAGCCTGTCCTGCACAATTGCGACACCTTGTGCATCAGAGCATATACACGCCACCCCACCCGAAACCATGTGACCTCCTGGGGGAGGCAAAATATACAGATTCAAAACCCAGGCCAATTTGGGAAAAGTAAATCTGGGAAATTCCTCTCCGACCCACCTAGGCGATCGAAACTAGACCAGGAGAGCACTCTGGCCATTAAATTCCCTGCAGTACCTGCCGTGTGTAGGAGGCGATCTCCGCCGCAGACAGAAACAAATCCAGCTTTCACTTGAAGGAATTCAGTGAGTCTGCATGTACCACATGAGGGGGCAGCTTATTCCAGAGGTCTACTATTCTCTGGGGAAAGAACCACCTCCTGACATCTAACCTAGATCTAGCCTTATACAACTTAAATTTGTGTCCTCTTGGTCCTATTATCCACCAGCGATTGCTCACGTAATGCGAGTTTAATTCGACTGGTTGGGCTGGGTGCTTTTTATCTTTCCGCCATTGTTCATATGTAACCTTCAGGGCTGCTGACCGAAGGCCGTGTGGCTCTTTGTCGACCGGCGTGGACACGATGGGCCGAAATGAACCGCAACTATGGTCCGAGCTCCTCAGAACTTCCATCACCTGTTCTGGGGGTGCTCCAACGACCCCCGCCCAACAGGGTCCTCCTCCTCGCATTTTCACCACGTTGAGATCAAGGCTCACCGCAGCGCCTCCTGCTCTGGCCCATTCTTTCCCTCCACCTCGAAGCTGTGGAACCCTCACTGGCCCCCAGCCTTCCACAACCTGCGGGGTTTTTCAAACCCAAGGGGTGTCGTCGCCTGATCACGATTTCCTGTTTCACTTCACCTCCCGCACCGCTTTAGTCACCCTCCGCGGCCTCCCGCGTGGTGGCCCCTTCGACCCGTCGCCGCGGCCTGGCCGCTAATGGTGAGCGAGCCGTCGCCGTTCTCCCGAGCCGTGCAGAGCAGAGCGTCAACCGGGTGGGGGGAGGGGATCAGAGAAAGGTTACCAAAGTACAAAATGTGAGCGGGTGAAGAAAGAAGGAAAGAGATCACATGGCTCCGGTTGGGGTGGAGTGTAGAATGTTTCAGTTTAAGGGGTATCGCAGTTGTGTGGGGTGGACTGGTTGGGCTGGGTGCTCTTTACTAGAGGATTTGCGTATAGGAGCAGGGAGGTCTTACTGCAGTTGTACAGGGCCTTAGTGAGGCCTCACCTGTAATATTGTGTTCAGTTTTGGTCTCCTAATCTGAGGAAGGACGTTCTTGCTATTGAGGGAGTGCAGCCGAAGGTTCATCAGATTCCAGGGATGGCTGGACTGTCATATGAGGAGAGACTGGATCAACTGGGCCTTTATTCACTGGAGTTTAGAAGGATGAGAGGGGATCTCATAGAAACGTATAAGATTCTGACGGGACTGGACAGGTTAGATGCGGGAGGAATGTTCCTGATGTTGGGGAAGTACAGAACCAGGGGACATAGTCTTAGGATAAGGGGTAGGCCAGTTAGGACTGAGATGAGGAGAAACTTCTTCACTCAGAGAGTTGTTAACCTATGGAATTCCCTGCCGCAGAGAGTTGTTGATGCCAGTTTATTGGATATATTCAAAAGGGAGTTAGATATGGCCCTTATGGTTAAGGGGATCAAGGGGTATGGAGAGAAAGCAGGAAAGGGGTACTGAGGGAATGATCAGCCATGATCTTATTGAATGGCGGTGCAGGCTCGAAGGGACGAATGGCCTACTCCTGCACCTATTTTCTATGTTTATATGTTTACCTTTCCGTCATTGTTCATTGTTCATAGGTTTATATGTAACCTTCAGGGCTGCTGACCAAGGGCCGTGTGGCTCTTTGCCGGCCAGCGCGGACACGATGGGCCGAAATGGCCTCCTTCTGCGCTGTAACTTTCTATGTTTCTATGTTCATTTCTATAGCGCCTTTCACAACCTCAGGCATTTACAGCCAATGAAGTACTTTAGGAGTTTCGTGACTGTTGTAATGTAGCAATTGCAGCAGCCAATTTGTGCACAGCAAGCTCCCACAAACAGCAATGTGACAATGAACTGATAATCTGTTTCACTGATGTTGATTGAGGGATAAATATTGGCCAGGACACCGTGGAGAACTCCCCTGCTCTTCTTTGAAAAAGTGCCATGGGATCTTTTACGTCCACCTGAGAGAGAAGACGGGGTCTCGGTTTAACGTCTCACCTGAAAGACGGCACCTCCAACAGGGCAGCACTCCCTCAGCACTGCACTGGAGTGTCAGCCTGGATTTTTGTGCTGGAATCCCTGGAGTGGGACTTGAACTCACAGCCCACTGAGCCACGGCTGACACAGTGCAAAGTGTGGGGACGAGGGGGGAGTTTAGCACCTCCCGATAACAGGTGCTAATCGCCTCTGAGTCAGAAGGTTGTGGGTTCAAGTCCCACTCCAGAGACTTGAGCACATAAATCCAGGCTGACACTCCCAGTGCAGTGCTGAGGGAGTGCCGTCTTTCGGATGAAAGGTTAAAACCGAGGCCCCGTCTGTCCTCTCAGGTGGATGTAAAAGGTTCCATGGCACCATTTCAAAGAAAAGCAGGGGAGTTCTCCCCCGGTGTCCTGGGCCAATATTTATCCCTCAATCAATATAATAAAAACAGATTATCTGCTCATTATCACATTGCTGTTTGCCGTGCGCAAGTTGGCTGCCGTGTTTCCCACATTACAACAGTGCCTGCACTCCAAAAATACCTCATCAGCTGTAAAGCGCTTCGAGATGTCCGGTGGTCATGTAAGGTGCTATATAAATGCAAGATTCTGACAGGACGGGACAGGTTAGATGCGGGTAGAATGTTCCTGATGTTGGGGAAGTCCAGAACCATGGGACACAGTCTTAGGATAAGGGGTAGGCCATTTAGGACTGAGATGAGGTGAAACTTCTTCACTCAGAGAGTTGTTAACCTGTGGAATTCTCTGCCGCAGAGAGTTGTTGATGCCAGTTCACTGGAAATATTCAAGAGGGAGTTAGATATGGCCCTTACGGCTAAGGGGATCAAGGAGTATGGAGAGAAAGCAGGAAAGGGATACTGAGGGAATGATCAGCCATGATCTTATTGAATGGTGGTGCAGGCTCAAAGGGCCAAATGGCCTACTCCTGCACCTATTTTCTATGTTTCTATGTTTCTATGTTTCTATTTGCTTAGGGAATCTCGTATTGGCATGCGTACTATGTGGCTTGCCCAGCGAAGCTGATCGAGTGTGGTCAGTGCTTCAATACTGGGGATGTTAGCCTGGTCGAGGACACTGATGTTGGTGTGCCTGTCCTCCCAGGGGATTTGCAGGATCTTGCGGAGACATCGTTGGTGATATATCTCCAGCGACTTGAGGTGCCTTCTGTACATTGTCCATGCGTCAGACCCATACGGGAGGGCGGGTATTACTACAGCCCTATAGACCATGAGCTTGGTGGTAAATTTGAGGGCCTGGTCTTCAAACACTCTTTTCCGCAGGCAGCCAAAGGCTGCGCTGGCGCACTGGAGGCGATGCTGAATCTCCGCATCAATGTCTGCCTTTATATTCAAGAGGGAGTTAGATATGGCCCTTACGGCTAAGGGGATCAAGGGGTATGGAGAGAAAGCAGGAAAGGGGTATTGAGGGAATGATCAGCCATGATCGGATTAAATGGTGGTGCAGGCTCGAGGGGCAGTATGGCCTACTCCTGCTCCTATTTCTTATGTTCTTTTGTTCTTATTAATATATATCAAAAAGAGCAGTGGTCCTAATTCCGACCCTGAGGAACGTCACTGTACAATTTCCTCCAGTCTGAAAAACAACTACTCACTACTCTTTGCTTTCTGTCTCTTAGCCAATTCTGTCTCCATGCTGCCACTGCCCCTTTAATCCCATGGCTTCAATTTTGCTAACACACCTATTACATGGTGCTTGATCAAACACTTTTTAAAATTCCATAAACACAACATTAACCACACTACCCTCATCAAGCCTCTCCGTTACTTCAAAGAACTTCAAACAGGTTAGTTATACATGATTTGCCTTTATCAAACCTGTCTTGGCTTTCAATTATTAACCCATATTTTTCCAAGTGACAATTAATTTTATCTCAGATTATTGTTTCTAAGAGTTGCCCCACCACCGACGTTAAGCTGACTGGCCTGTAGTTGCCGGGATTTTAAAAGACAGAAAGACAGACTTGCATTTCTATAGCACCTTTTACGACCACTGGACGTCTCAAAGCGCTTTACAGCCAATGAAGTATTTTGGAGTGCAGTCACTGTTGTAATGAGGGAAATTTAACCCTCTGCTCGTTTTGAAACAGGTGTGTGACTGCAATAGAGCTTCCCCCTAGTGGACTGCTGATGTACTGCAACTACGGATGTAACTACAATAATCAAGGATCATGTGGCAAGGTCACATGATGACAGGTTCTGTGTTAAGAGCCATCTTGCAGAGTGTGTTTGTTAGTGATGTCGTAAAAATACATCACAGTTACATTTACCATCCTCCAGCCCTCTGGCACCACTCCATATCTAAGGAGGATTGGAAGCATGTGGCCAGAGCCTCTGCAATTTCCACCCTTACTTCCTTCCCTCAGTAACCTCGGATTCAGTCCATTCAGACCGGGTGACTTCTACTTTGAGAACTGCCTATCTTTTAAGTAGCTGCTCTTTACCTATTTTTATCCTCACCAAGGTCTCCCCTACCTCCTGCTTTACTGTGAAATTGGCAGCATCCTCTTTAGTGAAGTACTCGTTCAGTACCTCAACTATGCCCTTTGCAAATTTCACCTTTTTGGTCCCCAATCGGCCCCACCCTTCCTTTGACTATTTATATGTTTATATAAATACTTTAGTGTTCCCTTTTATGTTACCTACTAATCTACTCTTCACTCTCTTTGCCCCTCTTATTTCCTTTTTCACTTCACTTTGGCACTTTCGATATTCAGCTTGATTCTCCACTGTACTGTGAGACTAATATTTATCATAAGCCTCCTTTCGCTGTTTCACTTTAGTCTTTATTGGGCTCAAAGTTCGTTTCGAGGGTTCTCAAGGAAAGAGATCACATGGCTCCGGTTGGGGTGGAGTGTAGAATGTTTCAGTTTAAGGGGTATCGCAGTTGTGTGGGGTGGACTGGTTGGGCTGGGTGCTCTTTACTAGAGGATTTGCGTATAGGAGCAAGGAGGTCTTACTGCAGTTGTACAGGGCCTTAGTGAGGCCTCACCTGTAATATTGTGTTCAGTTTTGGTCTCCTAATCTGAGGAAGGACGTTCTTGCTATTGAGGGAGTGCAGCGAAGGTTCACCAGATTCCAGGGATGGCTGGACTGTCATATGAGGAGAGACTGGATCAACTGGGCCTTTATTCACTGGAGTTTAGAAGGATGAGAGGGGATCTCATAGAAACGTATAAGATTCTGACGGGACTGGACAGTTTAGATGCGGGAGGAATGTTCCTGATGTTGGGGAAGTACAGAACCAGGGGACATAGTCTTAGGATAAGGGGTAGGCCAGTTAGGACTGAGATGAGGAGAAACTTCTTCACTCAGAGAGTTGTTAACCTATGGAATTCCCTGCCGCAGAGAGTTGTTGATGCCAGTTTATTGGATATATTCAAGAGGGAGTTAGATATGGCCCTTATGGTTAAGGGGATCAAGGGGTATGGAGAGAAAGAAGGAAAGGGGTACTGAGGGAATGATCAGCCATGATCTTATTGAATGGCGGTGCAGGCTCGAAGGGACGAATGGCCTACTCCTGCACCTATTTTCTATGTTTCTATGTTTACCTTTCCGTCATTGTTCATTGTTCATAGGTTTATATGTAACCTTCAGGGCTGCTGACCAAGGGCCGTGTGGCTCTTTGCTGGCCAGCGCGGACACGATGGGCCGAAATGGCCTCCTTCTGCGCTGTAACTTTCTATGTTTCTATGTTAATTTCTATAGCGCCTTTCACAACCTCAGGCATTTACAGCCAATGAAGTACTTTAGGAGTTTCGTGACTGTTGTAATGTAGCAATTGCAGCAGCCAATTTGTACACAGCAAGCTCCCACAAACAGCAATGTGACAATGAACTGATAATCTGTTTCACTGATGTTGATTGAGGGATAAATATTGGCCAGGACACCGTGGAGAACTCCCCTGCTCTTCTTTGAAAAAGTGCCATGGGATCTTTTACGTCCACCTGAGAGAGAAGACGGGGTCTCGGTTTAACGTCTCACCTGAAAGACGGCACCTCCAACAGGGCAGCACTCCCTCAGCACTGCACTGGAGTGTCAGCCTGGATTTTTGTGCTGGAATCCCTGGAGTGGGACTTGAACTCACAGCCCACTGAGCCACGGCTGACACAGTGCAAAGTGTGGGGACGAGGGGGGAGTTTAGCACCTCCCGATAACAGGTGCTAATCGCCTCTGAGTCAGAAGGTTGTGGGTTCAAGTCCCACTCCAGAGACTTGAGCACATAAATCCAGGCTGACACTCCCAGTGCAGTGCTGAGGGAGTGCCGTCTTTCGGATGAAAGGTTAAAACCGAGGCCCCGTCTGTCCTCTCAGGTGGATGTAAAAGGTTCCATGGCACCATTTCAAAGAAAAGCAGGGGAGTTCTCCCCCGGTGTCCTGGGCCAATATTTATCCCTCAATCAATATAATAAAAACAGATTATCTGCTCATTATCACATTGCTGTTTGCCGTGCGCAAGTTGGCTGCCGTGTTTCCCACATTACAACAGTGCCTGCACTCCAAAAATACCTCATCAGCTGTAAAGCGCTTCGAGATGTCCGGTGGTCATGTAAGGTGCTATATAAATGCAAGATTCTGACAGGACGGGACAGGTTAGATGCGGGTAGAATGTTCCTGATGTTGGGGAAGTCCAGAACCATGGGACACAGTCTTAGGATAAGGGGTAGGCCATTTAGGACTGAGATGAGGTGAAACTTCTTCACTCAGAGAGTTGTTAACCTGTGGAATTCTCTGCCGCAGAGAGTTGTTGATGCCAGTTCACTGGAAATATTCAAGAGGGAGTTAGATATGGCCCTTACGGCTAAGGGGATCAAGGAGTATGGAGAGAAAGCAGGAAAGGGATACTGAGGGAATGATCAGCCATGATCTTATTGAATGGTGGTGCAGGCTCAAAGGGCCAAATGGCCTACTCCTGCACCTATTTTCTATGTTTCTATGTTTCTATGTTTCTATTTGCTTAGGGAATCTCGTATTGGCATGCGTACTATGTGGCTTGCCCAGCGAAGCTGATCGAGTGTGGTCAGTGCTTCAATACTGGGGATGTTAGCCTGGTCGAGGACACTGATGTTGGTGTGCCTGTCCTCCCAGGGGATTTGCAGGATCTTGCGGAGACATCATTGGTGATATATCTCCAGTGACTTGAGGTGCCTTCTGTACATTGTCCATGCCTCAGACCCATACGGGAGGGCGGGTATTACTACAGCCCTATAGACCATGAGCTTGGTGGTAAATTTGAGGGCCTGGTCTTCAAACACTCTTTTCCGCAGGCAGCCAAAGGCTGCGCTGGTGCACTGGAGGCGATGCTGAATCTCCGCATCAATGTCTGCCTTTATATTCAAGAGGGAGTTAGATATGGCCCTTACGGCTAAGGGGATCAAGGGGTATGGAGAGAATGCAGGAAAGGGGTATTGAGGGAATGATCAGCCATGATCGGATTAAATGGTGGTGCAGGCTCGAAGGGCCGAATGGCCTACTCCTGCTCCTATTTTCTATGTTTCTATGTTTCTCAGTCTTTCTTTTATTTTTAACAGGAGCTTGCGGCACCATTTCCCATTCACTCCAGTCGCTGGTGTAAGCATTAGTGCGAAGATTAGAGAGTCTTCATAAATAGCTCCCATCAAGATTCAGGGACACCACAAGATGGACTAATAATGACTTACGTCAGCGTAATGAATTAAAACAATTAGCAGCCTGGCTGTTTTGTTCATCCTGTTCCATTCTATTAAGCAGCAAGAAGCAAGAGATGCACGCACTTTCCACAAGCACAATGACAGTGCCATCAGCCAAGGTTTAATAGTCTGCTTTCTACGAGTTCCTCAGTGACTGATTTCATTACAAACTGCACGGGTCTGTTCACTAATACAATTTAATACCAAGCTTCATTGGTTACCGACTGTGTTTTAATCCCCAGCGAGGGTAAGGGTTTTAAAAAAAAAGAAAGTCTAGTTTATACTTTGAGGTTTGGTCGCTCATCTGTTACACTTATACTCTGAATTATTTATGTGGCTTAAGATCGATATAACTTTTCCCAGCACCACCTGCTGCCATCCAGCTCGTTCTCCCTCCCAGGATCTCCGTCGCGTCCAACAACAATTATACAAATTTCAGTTACCCCCTCGGCCTCTCCCGCTTCGAAGTATCTCGGATGACTGTGGACCAAGGGGGTGATGAGGGTTGGGGTCAGGGAGTGTGGCGTGGGGGGGAACACACCAGGATGTGCAGAGTCTCAGAGACTCGATGATGAGGGTTGGGGTCAGGGAGTCAGGGGGGTCACACACCAGGATGTGCGGAGTCTCAGAGACTCGATGATGAGGGTTGGGGTCAGGGAGTGTGGCGTGGGGGGTCACACACCAGGATGTGCAGAGTCTCAGAGACTCGATGATGAGGGTTGGGGTCAGGGAGTGTGGCGTGGGGGGAAACACACCAGGATGTGCGGAGTCTCAGAGACTCGATGATGAGGGTTGGGGTCAGGGAGTCAGGGGGGTCACACACCAGGATGTGCAGAGTCTCAGAGACTCGATGATGAGGGTTGGGGTCAGGGAGTGTGGCGTGGGGGGTCACACACCAGGATGTGCGGAGGCAGCTTCCCTCATTGTTCTGGATTCTACATGTTTTTCAATAGATCAATACATAGGCCCTGTTTTTTAAAATCATTCTTGGGATGTGGGCATTGCTGGCGTCTAATGCCCATCCCCGAATGACTTGACCGAATGGCTTCCAAGGTAGGTTTCTTTCTTTCTTTCTTTCTTTCCTTCCTTCCCTTCCTTCCCTCTTTCCCTCCTTCCTTTCTCTTCCCTTCCCTCTTTCCCCCCTTCCCTTCCCTTCCCTCCTTCCCTTCCCTCTTTCTCTCCTTCCCTCCTTTTCTTCCCTCCCCTTCTCTTCCCTTCCCTCCTTCCCTCCTTTCCTTCTCTCCCCTTCCCTTCCCTTCCCTTCCTTCCCTTCCCTCCTTCCCTCCTTTCCTTCCCTCCCCTTCCCTTCCCTTCCCTTCCCTCCCCTCCCCTTCCCTCCTTTCCTTCCCTTCCCTTCTCTTCCCGTCCCTTCCCTTCCCTGCCCTTCCCTTCCCTTCCCTTCCCTCCTTCCCTCCTTCCCTTCCCTCCCCTTCCCTTCCCTCCCCTTCCCTTCCCTTCCCTTCCCTTCCTTTCCTTCCCTTCCTTCCTTCGACTGGAAAGTAATTCGACGAAGCCAATAGTCGACTTAACTTCCACAAAACAATATTTCTTTCTTTCAATTGGTTGAGAGCTGAGATATACTTCAATGGGGCAGTTTTTAGGTTGTTGGAGATCTATTTTGGGTCTCGCACCTCTTCGTGAGGAGGCCACGCGGTCTGAGCGACATGGAGCAATAATTCGGAGAGCAGTCTGTCAGATCTGACAGCGCAGCTTTAATGTAGTAAAATATCCCAAGGAGCTTCACAGGAGAGCTTCAGACAAAAAATTAGACATCAAGCCACATAAGGAGAAATTAGCGCAGGTGACCAAAAGCTTGGTCAAAGAGGTAGGTTTGAAGGAGCATCTTAAAAGAGGAAAGAGAGGTAGAGAGGTGGAGAGGTTTAGGGAGGGAGTTCCAGAGCTTGGGGCCCAGGCAACAGAAGGCACGGCCACCAATGGTTGATTATAATCAGGGATGCTCAAGAGAGCAGAATTTGAGGAGCGCAGACATCTTGGGGGGCTGTGGGTGTAATGACTCAAGAGTCTGGTTACTTAAACTCACTCAGCTGCAACCTGATCCATCTTCATTCCAGCCTGCGTGAGAAAGATATACAGGTGACCAAGCACACATGCCACATGCGTACAGCCCGATGACCTCCGACCGCGGCGCCCTCTGGTGTCTGGTGAGCCCCAAGCACTCATACATAACAACATCCCCCTTTTAAAATCTTAACAACAGCCTTTTTACAAATTAAGACGGTCTGGGGCTTTCCTCTCACGAGTTGATCGTCTCAGTTCAGCTTTGGCTCTGGGCGAGCATTCTGAGTCCGTTGAGACTGAGGGCTGAGTAGCCGATCTGATGGGAGTGGTCATGACCACAGAGGAGACTGAAGGTTCAGAGTCAGTAATGTCAGCAGAGTCCTCTGATGAGTGAACAATGGTTGGTTGGTCACTGACTGCATCTTCCTCACTCAGTTCCAGTTCATCTGTGTGCCGCAGTTTAACCTGGTCAAGGTGTTTGCTGCATATTTGCCCATTCTTGAGCATGACAATAAACACTCTATTACCCTCCTTGGTTGTAACAATGCTGGTGATCCACTTTGGACCTTGACCATAAACCGGATCGTTGACCGAGATGTCACCTGACACGACAACTCGATCATGACACCATTGCTGATTTTGACGTCTGTTTTCAATACGATCATTCAAATCATGATGTACAAGAGAAAGCCTGGTCTTGAGATTTCTCTTCATCAGTAATTTCGCAGGAGGAACCCCAGTAAGCGTATGAGGTCTTGACCTGTAACTAAGCAATGTACATGACAACCGTCTCTGAAGTGAGTCCTGAGATACACGTTTCATACTTTGCTTATTGTTTGAATGGCATGCTCTGCTTGACCATTAGAAGCAGGCTTGAATGGAGCTAGTCTCACATGTCTGATGCCATTGAGTTTCATGAACTCCTGGAACTCAAGATTTGTGAAACAAGGTCTGTTGTCGCTCTTAACAATGTCAGGCAAACCATGAGTGGCAAACATGATACAAAGGCTCTCAATGGTAGCTGTAGACGTGCTGGATGACATAATAACACACTCTATCCACTTAGAATATGCATCTACTACTACAAAAAATAGCTTTCCTAAGAACGGCCCGCAAAATCAATGTGGATCCTCGACCATGGTTTGGATGGCCACGACCAAAGACTCAGCGGAGATTCCGCTGGTACTTTACTTAGCCACATGCAATATTGCACTGATGCATGCATGATTCCAGATCAGAGTCAATTCCAGGCCACCATACATGAGACCTAGCAATGGACTTCATCATGACAATAACAGGATGAGTGCTATGAAGTGCACGTACAAATTTTTCTCTACCTTTCTTCGGCATGATTCCACGATTACCCCAGAGTAAGCAGTTTGAATGAATGGACAGCTCATCCTTGCAACGGTTGTAAGGTTTGGTCTCTTCACGCATCTCCATAGGAATGGCAGACCAATCACTACTGAGTACAAACCATTTCAAAACTGATAAAATAGGGTCATGGCTGGTCCAGATACTAACTTGTTGAGCAGTGACAGGGGATCCTTCACTCTCAAAAGCATCCATTACTAACAGTAGATCTGCAGGTTGAGGCATCTCCATCTCAGTTGTAGGTAAGGGCAGACGACTCAGTGCATCGGCACAATTCTCAGTACCAGGTCTATGACGAATGACGTAATCATAGGCAGACACTGTCAGCACCCACCTTTGAATGCGGGACGATGCATTGATATTAATACCTTTGTTTTCCGCAAACAATGAAATGAGTGGCTTGTGATCCGTTTCTAGTTCAAAACGAAGACCAAACAGATACTGGTGCATTTTTTTTACCCCATACAGGCCAAAGCTTCTTTTTCTACCATACTGTAAGCTCTTTCCGCTTTAGACAGACTTCTCGAAGCATATGCAACAGGTTGTAGCTTACCCAATTCATTTGCTTGTTGGAGTACGCAGCCAACCCTATATGATGAAGCATCATAGGCCAATACAAGATGCTGACATGGATCATAATGAACAAGCAACTTGTTTGAACAAAGCAGATTCTTGGCTTTCTCAAAAGCTCTATCTTGAGATGCACCCCAGACCCAGTTGTCGCCTTTTCTTAGTAACACATGCAGTGGCTCTCGTAAAGTGCTCAATCTGGGTAAGAAATTACCAAAGTAGTTAAGTAGCCCAAGGAACGAACGCAGCTCTGTCACATTCTAAGGTCTGGGTTCATTTTTGATGGCCTCGGTTTTCGAATCAGTAGGCCTGATGCCATCAGCAGCAATCTTCCTCCCAAGAAATTCGACTTCATGAATACACACTTCGAGTGTTTCAGCCTGAGTCCCACTTTGTCCAGACGCTGTAGGACTTCTTCAAGATTGTTCAGATGTTCAGCAGTGCCGTGACCTGTGACCAGAATGTCATCTTGAAACACAACAGTTCTAGGAATGGACTTCAGTAAACTCTCCATATTCCTCTGAAATATGGCTGCAGCCGAACAAATCCCAAAAGTACACCTGTTGTAGACGAACAGTCCTTTATGGGTGTTGATGCAGATGAGTTTCTTCGAAGTGTCGACAAACTCCTGGGTCATATAGGCAAACTTCAGATCTAGTTTCGTGAACGACTTTCCACCAGCTAGCATGGTGAACAGGTCATCAGCCTTCGGTAACGGATACTGATCCTGTTTCGAAAATCGGTTAATCATAACCTTGTAGTCACCACAAATCCTGACAGTGCCATCATTCTTCAACACAGGAACAATGGGACTAGCCCACTCATTAAACTCGACCGGTGATATGATCCCTTCACGTTGGAGTCTGTCAAGCTCAATTTCAAACTTCTCCCTCATCATGTACGGAACAGACCGAGGTTTGTGGTAGACAGGCCTTGCATTGGAGTCCAGGTGAATCTGCACCTTGGCTCCCGTAAAATTACCAATGCCTGGTTCAAACAAAGAAGGAAACATTTTCAATACTTGAGCACACGAAGTATCATCTACCGAGGACAACATCTTGACACCAGTTCAGCTTGATTTTCTCGAGCCAATTCCTGCCGAACAGCATTGACCACTACCTGGGATGATCCATAATGGTAGCTCGTGAACCACACCGTCATATGACACCTCGATTGCTGCACTACTGAGCACCAGTATGAGTTCCTTAGTGTAAGTACGCAACCTGGCATTGACTGGACTCAGCTTCGGTTTCGCAGCCTTAGTGTCCCACAGCTTGTCGAATGTCCTTTGGCTCATTATCAACTGGCTCGCACCCGTGTCCAGCTCCATTGATACAGGCACGCCATTCAGCTCCACATTAACGACTATCGGCTGGCTCTTGCTCAGGAACGAATACAGTCCATTCACTTCCTCCTTGGGTTGCGTATCCGGGCCATCACTGAACTGGTCCTCGTCAACCAGGTGGTGAGCCGCACCACACTTGCTCCGTTGTGGACACATCCTGCGAAGATGCCCCACTTTCAAACATCCATTGCATGAGTATTGTCTAAACCGACACTGATGAGCGAGAAGTGGGCGCCGGAGGGGCTGGAGTGCATCATCACCCCCGGCAACCAAATTTTAATTTGATTTTATATGTTTTAAAGGTTAATTTGTTTTACTGCCGGTTTTAGCGTCCTCCTCCCCTTTTATAGGGGGTACTTGTGTATATATATATATATAATATATATATATGTGTGTTATAGTGCCCAAAAAACCCTCCCGCAAAGATTACAAAAAAAAAAGGGCCTTGACAAGTGTTGGAGTGTCCCCCAGATTAGGGGGCACTTGATTTAATGTTTACTTTTGTTTTCCACAAAAGAGTGTCGAGCTGTTGAGGGGGTCGTTCAGCCCGACTGCCTGCCTCTCTTTTGCAGCTACGTTCGAGCCAGGGTGTCCCTGGAGATGGAGCACACGGTGTCCACCGGTACACTCGCGGCCTTCCGCGAGAGGCAAGCGCCGGAGGGGCTGGAGTGCATCATCACCCCCGGCAACCAAATTTTATTTGACCGTTTAAGGTTCGCAAAGTTTTATTTGCCAATTTGCTGGTTCTAGTGTCCACTTAATCAGGGGACATTCAGCTTCATGGTTTAATTAAAATAGTTGTAGAGCTGTTGAATTGGGAGTGGCTTCGCCAGTCACGTGATGTTCACATGTCTCTATAAAACCCCGGCCAGTTGGGTTCGGGGGACCCACGATGAGGCAGGTGGTTATGAGCCTGGTGGATGAACCAATACTGTGGAGTGTGATTGTTAAACCCTTTTCTAACAAACCAACTAATTCTTAATAACAACGTGCTGCTATGAATTCTTAAGCAAACAGCCCATGAAGCAAATACAGTACAGTTAGCGTAGGGCTTAGAACATTCCCTCTCGAAAACATTCGACCAGACACTGAATTCTACAGCTCGCCTGCACCAACTCCATCAAACAGTGTATCAAAGACGCCCAGGATCAGCTGTACTGTCAGATTCTGCTGCACAAATCCTGTGTTTGACACTCATTTGCTTGGCAGCGCTGTGATGGAGAGTGAGGATTAATATCGTTCACAAAAATGCCACCCGTACAGAAGCATTGAGGAGAACGCGAGGTCACAAACAGCGCAGCGTATCAGCAGAGGCTCTCGACTCATTCCCATCAATCACTTTTCCAGCGCTTTTTCACATTATCCGCTCAGTAAAGCTCCCTGCACGGCAAACCCCAAGGCGCTGGAAATAGAAAGAGCTATGTAGTGATCCTGAAGGCTGGGCTGTGGGAGGAGGGAGTCTCCAACTGTTCCGAGGGAAGGCCGATACCTGGGATTAGAGGGTCAAATTATGAGGACGCAACAATGACAACTTGCATTTAACGTAGTGAAACACCGCAAGGCGCTTCACAGGAATGTTACGAGATCAAAAATTTTACACCGAGCCGCATAAGTAGAAATTAACGCGGGGACCAAGGGATTTTATCAAAGAGGTGTGTTTTAAAGAGCGTCTTGAAGAAGGAAATAGAGGCAGAGAGGTTTGGGCAGGGTGTTCCAGAGCTTGGGGCCCAGGCAACAGAAGGCACGGCCACCAATGGTGGAGCGATTATAATCAGGGATGCTCAAAAGGGCAGAATTCGAGGAGCGCAGACATCTCAGGGGGGTTGTGGGGCTGGAGGAGATTACAGAGATAGGGAGGGGGCGAGGGCCATGGAGGGATTTGAAAACAAGGATGAGAAAATAAGGAAGAATATAAGAACGTAAGAAATAGGGGCAGGAGTAGGCCATTTGACCCTTCGAGCCTGCTCCATCATTCAACATGGCTGAACTTCTATCTCAACGTCACCTTCCCCCACTATCCCAATATCCCTTAATTCTCTTAGTTCCCTAAAATTTATCGACCTTAGTCTTGAATATACTCAACGACTGAGCTTCCACAGCCCTCTGAGGTAGAAAACTCCAAAGATTCACCACCCTTTGAGTGATGAAATTTCTCCTCATCTCAGTCTTAAATGGCCGACACCTTATTCTGAGACTGTGACCCCGTGTTCTAGACTCCCCAGCCAGGGGGAAACATTTTCTCAGCATAAACCCAGTCGAGCCCCTTAAGAATTTTATATCTTTCAATTAGATCAACTCTCATTCTTCTAAATTCTACGGAATATAGGCCTAGTCTACTCAACCTCTCCTCATAGGGCAATCCCTCATCCCAGGAACCAGTCTAGCGAACCTTTGTTGCACTCCCTCTAAGGACAGGCTGCATAATCTATGCTTGTATTCCCTTAGTGAGCCCTAAGCTCTGGAATTCCCTCCCTCAACCCCTCTGCCTCTCTACCTCTCCCTCCTCCTATTAGAGGCTCCTTAAAAGCTATCTCTTACCTGTCCTAATATTGCCTCAGGTGGCTCGGTGTCAAATTTAACCTGATTTCGCTCCTGTGAAGCGCCTTGGGATGTTTTACTACATTAAAGGCACTATATAAATGTAAGTTGCTGCTGTTGAATGTAGAAGATTGAGGGGTGATCTGATCGAGGTGTTTAAAAGGTTAAAAGGATTCGATAGGGTAGATATGGATGTGAAATATTCTTTACGACATCACTAACAAACATATTACGCAAGATGGCTCCAACAGGAACTTGTCATAGAAACATAGAAACATAGAAAATAGGTGCAGGAGTAGGCCATTCGGCCCTTCTAGCCTGCACCGCCATTCAATGAGTTCATGGCTGAACATTCAACTTCAGTACCCCATTCCTGCTTTCTCGCCATACCCCTTGATCCCCCTAGCAGTAAGGACTTCATCTAACTCCTTTTTGAATATATTTAGTGAATTGGCCTCAACAACTTTCTGTGGTAGAGAATTCCACAGGTTCACCACTCTCTGGGTGAAGAAGTTCCTCCGCATCTCGGTCCTAAATGGCTTACCCCTTATCCTTAGACTGTGACCCCTGGTTCTGGACTTCCCCAACATTGGGAACATTCTTCCTGCATCTAACCTGTCTAACCCTGTCAGAATTTTATATGTTTCTATGAGGTCCCCTCTCATTCTTCTGAACTCCAGTGAATACAAGCCCAGTTGATCCAGTCTTTCTTGATAGGTCAGTCCCGCCATCCCGGGAATCAGTCTGGTGAACCTTCGCTGCACTCCCTCAATAGCAAGAATGTCCTTCCTCAGGTTAGGAGACCAAAACTGTACACAATACTCCAGGTGTGGCCTCACCAATGCCCTGTACAACTGTAGCAACACCTCCCTGCCCCTGTACTCAAATCCCCTTGCTATGAAGGCCAACATGCCATTTGCTTTCTTAACCGCCTGCTGCACCTGCATGCCAACCTTCAATGACTGATGTACCATGACACCCAGGTCTCTTTGCACCTCCCCTTTTCCTAATCTGTCACCATTCAGATAATAGTCTGTCTCTCTGTTTTTACCACCAAAGTGGATAACCTCACATTTATCCACATTATACTTCATCTGCCATGCATTTGCCCACTCACCTAACCTATCCAAGTCGCTCTGCAGCCTCACAGCATCCTCCTCGCAGCTCACACTGCCACCCAACTTAGTGTCATCCGCAAATTTGGAGATACTACATTTAATCCCCTCATCTAAATCATTAATGTACAGTGTAAACAGCTGGGGCCCCAGCACAGAACCTTGCGGTACCCCACTAGTCACTGCCTGCCATTCTGAAAAGTACCCATTTACTCCTACTCTTTGCTTCCTGTCTGACAACCAGTTCTCAATCCATGTCAGTACACTACCCCCAATCCCATGTGCTCTAACTTTGCACATCAATCTCTTGTGTGGGACCTTGTCGAACGCCTTCTGAAAGTCCAAATATACCACATCAACTGGTTCTCCCTTATCCACTCTACTGGAAACATCCTCAAAAAATTCCAGAAGATTTGTCAAGCATGATTTCCCTTTCACAAATCCATGCTGACTTGGACCTATCATGTCACCTCTTTCCAAATGCACTGCTATGACATCCTTAATAATTGATTCCATCATTTTACCCACTACCGATGTCAGGCTGACCGGTCTATAATTCCCTGTTTTCTCTCTCCCTCCTTTTTTAAAAAGTGGGGTTACATTGGCTACCCTCCACTCCATAGGAACTGATCCAGAGTCAATGGAATGTTGGAAAATGACTGTCAACGCATCCACTATTTCCAAGGCCACCTCCTTAAGTACTCTGGGATGCAGTCCATCAGGCCCTGGGGATTTATCGGCCTTCAATCCCATCAATTTCCCCAACACAATTTCCCGGCTAATAAGGATTTCCCTCAGTTCCTCCTCCTTACTAGACCCCCCGACCCCTTTTATAACCGGAAGGTTGTTCGTGTCCTCCTTCGTGAATACCGAACCAAAGTACTTGTTCAATTGGTCCGCCATTTCTTTGTTCCCCGTTATGACTTCCCCTGATTCTGACTGCAGGGGACCTACATTTGTCTTTACTAACCTTTTTCTCTTTACATATCTATAGAAACTTTTGCAATCCGTCTTAATGTTCCCTGCAAGCTTCTTCTCATACTCCATTTTCCCTGCCCTAATCAAACCCTTTGTCCTCCTCTGCTGAGTTCTAAATTTCTCCCAGTCCCCAGGTTCGCTGCTATTTCTGGCCAATTTGTATGCCACTTCCTTGGCTTTAATACTATCCCTGATTTCCTTTGATAGCCACGGTTGAGCCACCTTCCCTTTTTTATTTCTATGCCAGACAGGAATGTACAATTGTTGTAGTTCATCCATGCGGTCTCTAAATGTCTGCCATTGCCCATCCACAGTCAACCCCTTAAGTATCATTCGCCAATCCATCTCAGCCAATTCACGCCTCATACCTTCAAAGTTAGCCTTCTTTAAGTTCTGGACCATGGTCTCTGAATTAACTGTTTCATTCTCCATCCTAATGCAGAATTCCACCATATTATGGTCACTCTTCCCCAAGGGGCCTCGCACAACGAGATTGCTAATTAATCCTTTCTCATTACATAACACCCAGTCTAAGATGGCCTCACCCCTAGTTGGTTCCTCGACATATTGGTCTAAAAAACCATCCCTTATGCACTCCAGAAAATCCTCCTCCACCGTATTGCTTCCAGTTTGGTTAGCCCAATCTATGTGCATATTAAAGTCACCCATTATAACTGCTGCACCTTTATTGCACGCACCCCTAATTTCCTGTTTGATGCCCTCCCCAACATCACTACTACTGTTTGGAGGTCTGTACACAACTCCCACTAACGTTTTTTGCCCTTTGGTGTTCTGCAGCTCTACCCATATAGATTCCACATCATCCAAGCTAATGTCCTTCCTAACTATTGCCTTAATCTCCTCCTTAACCAGCAATGCTACCCCACCTCCTTTTCCTTTTATTCTATCCTTCCTGAATGTTGAATACCCCTGGATGTTGAGTTCCCAGCCCTGCTCATCCTGGAGCCACGTCTCCGTAATCCCAATCACATCATATTTGTTAACATCTATTTGCACAGTTAATTCATCCACCTTATTGCGGATACTCCTTGCATTAAGACACAAAGCCTTTAGGCTTGTTTTTTTAACACCCTCTGTCCTTTTAGAATTTTGCTGTACAATGGCCCTTTTTGTTCTTTGCCTTGGGTTTCTCTGCCCTCCACTTTTCCTCATCTCCTTTCTGTCTTTTGTTTTTGCCTCCTTTTTGTTTCCCTCTATCACGTGACTTATGCCGTATTTACGTCAGCCGTTGCAGTACCACAGTAGTCCACTAATTGGGGCTAAATTACACTTCTACCTCCTCAATAAAGAAATAATAAAGCAAATTAATCATCATACATAACGTTCATGGTTATACATAACAAAAGATATGGACTTAGTTTTCTGTATTTACACATGGTGCTCGACGGCAGTGACGAGGGCGACTTGATTGGACATCACCAAGATCCAGGGTGCTGATTGGAGTGTGGGCAGGTACAGCAGGACTGGCGAGGTTGGGGTGTAGGAGTGACGAGAGATTGCAGAGCGACATAATCGGGGCCCAGGAGAGGCGAGAGTTCGGGACCCAGAAGAGGCGAGGGCCAGGCCAGCCCACACTGCGATATGTGTGCGCACTAGGTCCATGCAGCAGAGTTGGTCTCCAGTCGTCTTGGTTAACCCTTGCCACGGGACCAAGACCTAGTTCTGTCAAGTCCATGTGGTGGCTGGTGTGCAACGACAACCACATGTTAAAAAAATCCAGGCACAGGCATCTTCCATCCTTCAAGATTTAGTTTGGGACCTGGAATATTAGGTCCTTCATTGAAACACCCGTGAACTTTTTGGCGTGGAAATAAGTCATGCTCGATATGAGGGACTGCCTATGATGATGATGATGATGATTTACACATCAAACTTTGTTATGCATGTAAATATTACCAATGTGTAAGACTTGCCACCAGGGGGCGCACCTGTGGGAGACCCAAGGGTCACCTGCACACCTTGGGCAAGCAGGTATAAAAGCAGTCTACTATGCTGCTTCCTCACTCTGGAGTTACATTAAAGAGAGCAAGGTCACAAATGTTTGAGCTTACAGTATACAGTCTTGTGGAGTTATTCTGAACATAACAATTGGCGATGAGTAACAGATCACGAACTTTCATGTGGTTATGGCTGCCGTTGGTATTCATGAGAGATTTGTTGAGGGTGATGATTGGGAAGCATTCGTTGAACGTCTTGACCAGTACTTCGTGGCCAACGAGCTGGATAAGGAAGAAACCGCGGTCAAGCGCAGAGCGATTCTCTTCACCGTTTGCAGATCCACGATATATAGCCTCATCGAAATTCTGCTAGCACCGACGAAACCAATGGAGAAGACATATGAAGTGTTGTGCACGCTGGTTCGAGAACACTCAAGCCGAAGGAGAGCATCTTGATGGCCAGATATTGCTTTGATACGCACCATCGCTCCGAGGGCCAGGACGTGGCGAGCTATGTCGCCGACCTAAGACGCCTTGCAGGATCGTGCGTATTTGCTGGATTTTTGGGGGAAGTGTTGCGGGACTTTCTCGTACTTGGAATCAGCCACGAGGTCATTCTTCGCAAACTGCTGTCTGTTGAATCCCTAGATCTGAGCAAGGCCATCACGATAGCCCAGGCTTTCATGTCCACGAACGATAACACTAAACAGATATCATTGCAGCATCGAAGCTCACCGGCAAGTACTGTGCATAAAATAATGCCTTCAGCAGGCAGAACTGTACATGGCACAGCCTACAGGCCCACAGAGGCCAGACCTAGGATAACACAGAGTCCGCTGTGGGGCGTGAATGCGAATCCATTAACACCATGCTGGCGCTGCGGGGGTAATCATCGAGCCCATCAATGTCGATTCAAGCACGACATGTGCAAGGGCTGTGGAACAATGGGGCACCTCCAGCGAATGTGCAGACGTGCTACGACTCACCACGTGGCAGAGTCGGCGGAAGATGACTGATCCGGCGCGGATCACACCGAATGAGTAAGAGAGGCAACTCAACCCGAGGCTGAAGAGGAAGTGTATGGGGTACACACCTTCACCACCAAAAGCCCTTCGATAATGTTAAAAGTCAAATTAAACCGCATTCCAGTTTCCATGGAATTGGACACAGGGGCGAGTCAGTCAATTATGAACCAGAAGGCTTTTGAGAAACTGTGGGGCAACAAGGCACAAAGGCCAAAACTAAGCCCGATCCACACCAAGCTGTGCACTTAC
Source organism: Pristiophorus japonicus (assembly GCF_044704955.1). Taxonomy (NCBI): domain Eukaryota; kingdom Metazoa; phylum Chordata; class Chondrichthyes; family Pristiophoridae; genus Pristiophorus; species Pristiophorus japonicus. The sequence continues at coordinate 20,708,632 of NC_092000.1, forward strand.
ACCAAAGAGCTCATACCAGTCATTGGCGGTGCGGCAGTGAAGGTATCGTACGATGGAGCTGTGCATGATTTACCACTATGGATTGTACCAGGTGATGGCCCAATGCTGTTCGGCAGAAGCTGGCTTGGAAAGATCTGATGGAACTGGAATGACATCAAATCACGGTCTTCGGTGGATGATGCCTCATGCGCCCAAGTGCTAAACAAATTCCTGTTATACGAGCCAGCATTCGGCAACTTCACAGACACCAAAGTGCAGATCCATCTAGTCCCTGATGCATGACCCATTCATCCCAAGGCCCGAGCGGTTCCATACATGATGTGAGAGAAAGTCGAGATCGAGCTGGACAGTCTTCACCCAGAGGGGATCATATCGCCAGTCGAGTTCAACGAGTGGGCCAGTCCAATTGTTCCGGTGTTGAAAAGCGATGGGGCCGTCAGAATCTACGGCGACTACAAGGTAACGATCAACCGAGTCTCGTTACAGGACCAGTACCCACTACCCAAAGCGGCTGACCTGTTTGCAACGCTAGCAGGGGGAAGTCATTCACCAAGCTGGATCTAACCTCTGCTGCCTGACACAGGAGCTGGCTGAACCTTCGAAAAAAATTGAAATGTATCAACACGCACAGAGGACTGTTCATATACCAGATGCCCCTTTGGGATTCGCTCGGCTGCGGCCATCTTCCAGAGGAACGTGGAGAGTCTGCTGAAATCGGTTCCGCGCACCGTGGTGTTTCAAGACAACATCTTGATCATTGGCCGCAACACCACCGAACACTTGCACAACCTGGAAGAGATTCTAAAGCGACTGGACAGAGTGGGACTCAGGCTGAAATGCTCCAGGTGTGTTTTCCCGGTGACAGAGGTCGAATTTCTCGGGAGAAAGATTGCGGCGGACAGCATCAGACCCACGGACTCCAAGACGGAGACCATCAAGAATGCACCCAGACCACAGAATGTGACGGAGCTGCGTTCGTTCCTGGAACTCCTCAACTATTTTGGTAACTTTCTACCGGGATTGAGCACTTTGCTGGAGCCTTTGCTACGCAATTGTGACGACTGGGTTTGGGGTAAATCTCAAGAGACAACCTTTAACAAGGCCAGAAACCTGCTATGTTCTAACAAGTTACTTGTATTGTATGACCCGTGTAAATGTTTAGTACTAGCTTGTGATGCATCTTCGTACGGGGTCGGTTGTGCGTTACAGCAAGCCAATGGGTCAGGCAAACTGCAACCCGTTGCATTGCGTCCAGAAGCTTATCTAAGGCTGAAAGAGTCTACAGTATGGTTGAGAAAGAAGCGTTAGCATGCGTACATGGGGGTTAAGAAAATGCACCAATACCTATTTGGATTCCGGTTCGAGCTGCAAACCGACCACAAGCCGTTCATTTCGCTGTTCTCAGAAAGCAAAGGTATTAACACCAATGCTTCGTCCCGCATCCAAAGATAGGCAATAATATTATCTGCGTATGACTATGTTATCCGCCACAGACCAGGCACTGAGAACTGTGCTGATGCCCTCAGTTGGCTACCATTGCCCACCACTGGTGTGGAAATGGCGCAACCCGCAGACTTGCTTCTTGTAATGGATGCTTTTGAGAGCGAGGGGTCACCCATCACGGCTCGCCAGATCAGGACCTGGACTAGCCAGGACCCGGTGCTATCACTAGTAAAAAGCTGCGTCCTCAATGGGAGCTGGTCAGCGGTTCCCGGGGAAATGCAAGACGAAATTAAGCCGTTCCACCAACGCAAGGATGAAATGTCCATCCATTCGGACTGTCTCCTATGGGGGAATTGTGTAGTTTTGCCAAAAAAAGGCAGTGAAACGTTTATACACAACCTTCACAGTACCCACCCAGGCATAGTCATGGTGAAGGCTATCGCCAGGTCGCACGTTTGGTGGGCTGGCATTGACACGGAATTGGAGTCATGTGTACACCAATGTAACACTTGTCACAGTTGAGCAATGCACCAAGGGAGGCCCCACTGAGTCTGTGGTCATGGCCCACCAAACCGTGGTCCAGGGTCCACGTAGATTTCGCTGGCCCCTTCTAGGAAAGATGTTCCTAGTAGCAGTGGATGCTTACTCTAAATTGATTGAATGTATAATAATGTGATCATGTATGTCCACTGCCACCATTGAAAGCCTCCGGACCAGTTCGTCACCCATGGTTTGCCCGACATCCTTGTTAATGTCAGACGGTTCCATGTTTCACCAGCTCGGAATTCAACGAGTTCATGACCCGCAATGGCATCAAACATGTCAGGTCTGCGTCGTTTAAGCCCGCATCCAATGGTCAAGCGGAACGGGCAGTCCAAACTATCAAGCAGAGCTTGAAACGCGTGACGGATGGTTCCCTGCAGACCCGGTTATCTCGGACCTTGCTCAGCTACCGGGCGTGACCCGACTCGCTTACCGGGGTTGCCCCTGCAGAATTGCTAATGAAGAGAGCACTCAAAACCAGGATGTCTTTCGTCCACCCGGATCTCAATGATCATGCAGGAACCCGGTGTCACCGGCATAACGTATATCCCGATCGCGCAGTTGTATTGTGTGACATTGAGGTTAATGACCCTGTGTTTGTTCTTAATCACGGTCATGGTCCCAAATGGGTTGCTGGCACTGTGTTAGCCAAGGATGGGAATAGAGTGTTTGTTGTCAAACTTTTGAATGGACAAACGTGCAGAAAACACTTGGATCAGACCAAACTGCGGTTCACTGACAACCAAGAACAGTTTGAAGTGGACATTACCATCAATGATCCACCCACACACACCCAACCAGAAACCAACCTCGCGGTCAACCACGAGGATGAACCCACCATGCCCAACAGTCCGATCAGACCAGCCACACCGCAGTGCAGCAATGATCCGACCGACTCACCCATGCCAGGACTTCAACTCACGCGATCAACCCGGGAATACAGAGCCCCGGATCGCCTCAACTTGTAAATAACTTGTATCAAAGACTTTGGCGGGCTGGGGCGGGGTGGGGTGGGGCGGGGCAGGGGGGGGGAGGCGGTGAATGATGTTATGTATCATGTCACCTGCACACCCTGGGCAAGCAGGTATAAAAGGCAGTCTACGATGCTGCCTCCTCTCTCTGGAGTTACAATAAAGAGACCAAGGTCACAACATTTGAGCTTACAGTATACAGTCTTGTGAAGTTATTCTGAACATAACAAACTTAACCACTTTTTTTCTGTTTCAAAGAGGATTCATTCGCTCTCGAACAGAACTTTCCAAACTTGATGTCGAACTTAGACTCATTCTAGGCTGAGCCTGAGGAGAGTTTTTCTCCAAGTGCAACCCTTGATCTACATTTTGACTGCCTACAACTTCAGACTGTTTGTCTGCCTGACTCGGACTCAGACTTAAATTCTGACTTTCTCTTTGACTTATTTCTAGTACATCTGATGTAGGATTTGCTTCTGGTATTCTACTTGTAACAAGACTATCTGACTCATCAGAAATAATCAATTAATTCCAACTTTCAACTCCTTCCACATCTTATTGGTAAAATATGATCAATGTGAAAAAACCTAACCTGTCCATGATCAAACATCTTGACCAAATATGTGCGAGGGCCACATATCTTCACTACTCTTCCTGGTAACCATTCTAACCATTTATGGTGATGGTTCTTCACTCACATCTTCTGATTTAATTCCACACTTCTCTCTTTCTGTCTTAATTGTTTCACATCTACAAACTGTGCCAAATTTGGTTTTAACAACGAGAATCTGGTTCATGGCTGTCGTTTGAGAAACAACTCTGCTGGTGTTCTACCAGTTCTTGTATGAGGAGTATTATGATAAGTAATCAGAAAATTAGCCAATTTGTGGTTCAATGACATGTCCTTGATAAGGGTGTGTTTTACAATTTGTACTATGCGCTCTGCCGCACCATTTGAAGCAGGGTGGTATGGTGAGACTTTGGTATGTCTCACACCATTTCTGTTCATCAACTGCGCAAATTCTTCTGAACAAAATTGCAGCCCATTATCAGACACAATTTCTTCTGGAAGGCCAAATGAAAAAAACAATCCACGCAAGTGTTTTACTTGCTATTTTCTTCATCAGATCCACCTCTACACACTTCGAATGGCGATCAATCACAACGAACAACTGTTGTCCTTCAAGTTCAGCAAAATCTACATGTAACATTTGCCACACCCTGGGAGGCCATTTCCATGGCTATAATGGTACTGATGGTGTTTTCTTGCTTATCGATTGACATGTCGTACACTGACTGACGATGTACTCTATATCTTTATCTACACCTGTGTGCAAAACTCTTGGTCAAGCACATTCCCAGGTGCTGGTCATGAAGATCTCCTAACAATATGGACCTGAATTTATTTGGAATAACTACTCTTGCACCCCACATGATACAATCTTTATCCACTGATAATTCACTCCTACACATGAAGTATGTATGAATAGCTTTCTCTAATACATGGTTTGGCCATCCATTTGCTATGAAATCATACACCTTTGACATAACTGGGTCATGCTTGGTTTCTCTACCAATTTCTTCAGCTCTGACTGGCAGTTCATCAGTGCATGAAAAATAGAACACTTCTTCCCTGTCGGATGTAACTAGTGATGGGGATGGTAGCCTGGACATAGCATCAGCATTAACATCTGACTTAGGTACAACAATGATATAACCTAATTACGTAGATCTATCTTAGAGATAATGTTCTCAGCTTCTAGTCTTTTGAGTTCTTGCTCAACTTTCTCCTGAGTGCGTATGGTACGGAACGTGGCTTGCAGTAAACTCGTCTTGTGTCTTCTGTACTCTGACACTCGCCTTGAAGCCTTGGAGGGGGCTTCCTGTTTCGCGGAATACCTTTGGATACTGCTTGATGATATCATCTTTTGATGCAAATTTTGTTTCCACGCGAAAAATCTCATTCCAATCCAGAGTCAGTGATCCCAACCAATTTCTACCTATTAAGGCAGGCTTGTCACCTGACACCACTATGAGAGGTAAGTTCTGAAACTGATCCTTGTATTTCACCGGTACGGTGATACATCCTACAACAGGGATTTGCTCTCCTGAGTAGTCTCACAGCTCTACCTTCAACTTCTCCAGTGGAAGATCATGTAATTGTCGAGATATAGCAATTCTGGTACTATGCTCACCAGTGGGTGCACCAGTGTCGATTTCCATGGGTATCCTGGTTCCTGCAATGTCTACGTGGATAACGATACTTTGTGAATTATTGTGCTCCTGATGACGTCTATCTCCAGAACCTCCTCGTCCTGTTGCTTCCCTTCAATGCTATGTAGTGTCTGGCGATTTCTACTTCTAACATTGAGCATCGGTTTATTCTTCAGTCGGCACACCTTTGCAAGATGCCTAGTTTTCTTGCAGAATCACTCTGCCTTCACATGTGGACAACTTTGAAAAATGTGTTGTCCCAGACACCGATAGCATGACTTCAATGCACTGTTACCTTGGCCAGTTCCTGCGGCCTTGGGGCCCAACTGCCTTTTACTTTTAACCAGCAGGGGATTCACCTCGGTTATCTGATGACTGGAAATCGTGCAAAATTCTCAGGAGTATTCCACGGACACAGCTGTCTGACAAGCTAAATCAAAAGTCAAGCTTACAAGTCACATGATGACAGTTTCCAGTAAGAGCCATCTTGTGTGATGTCTGTATCTGTGATGTTGGAGGAATATATCACATCTATATTGATTGAGGGATAAATATTGGCCAGGACACCGGGGATAACTCCCCTGCTCTTCTTCGAAATAGTGCCATGGGATCTTTTATGTCCACCTCGGTTTAATGTCTCATCCAAAAGACGGCACCTCCAACAGTGCAGGACCCTCCTCAGTACTGCACTGGAGCATCAGTCTAGATTTTTTGCTCAAGTTCTCTGGAGTGGGACTTGACTCCGAGGCGAGTGTGCTACCCACTGAGCTCCTGGCTCAGAGAGAGAAACACAAACTGGGGGAAAGAGAGAGAGAGAGAAACACAAACAGGGAGAGAGAGAGAGAGAGAGAGAGAGAGAAACACAAACTGGGGGAGAGAGCGAGAGAGAGAGAAACACAAACTGGGAGCGAGAGAGAGAGAGTGAGAGAGAGACCTTCTCAAACAGAGAAGGAGGGAGAGTTCACGTCAGCCTGTGATGTGTGTGTTCGAAAAGGTGTCCTGCTCCAGGAGTCAGACAGCTTTGTAGCTTCTCCCTGCGGACTGAGCCCTGACCTTCCTGAAGCTGGACATCTGTGTTGGGAGTCAGTGAATTGAATAGGTTTGGTTTTGGTTTAATTTATTTATTTTTTAGCACACACACCGGTCACTCATCTGTTTAGCGTTTGTAATCTTTTGCTGCATCAAAATGGCTGTGGCACTTGTCCACACAACGGCACGCACTCCACTGCAAACTCATTGAATGTAAAGAGCCACTAGATATTTGATACGCATAATAAGCTTCCATATAAGTGCTTTCAGAGGATGCTAAAACAATTGGCAAAAGAACCAGAGAGGGAAATGAGGAAAATTGTTTTTTTATGCACTGAGTTGTTAAATACTGTCTGAAAGGGTGGAGCAAGTGGATTCAATAGTACTGACAAAAAGGGAACTGGATCAACACTTGAAAAGGACACATTTGCAGGGCCATGAGAAAGAGCGGTGGGGAGTGGGACTAATTGGATAGCTCTTTCACAGAGCCAGCACAGGCACGATGGGCCGAATGGCCTCCTTCTGTGCTGTAAGAATCTGGAGCGGGTACAACAGGATGCACTAATCTAATTTAGAAATTTCTGTTCGAAGATAAACTGAAAGAGGTTGGCATGCTTGCTTTGAAAAAGGAACGTTTTCAAAATGATGAAGAGGAACATTGAAGCTGCTTGTGGCAAGTTTGGTTGTCAGGATATGTAAGAACATAAGAAATAGGAGTAGGCCATTTGGCCCCTCGAGCCTGCTCCGCCATTCAATAAGATCATTACTGATTTCCGTTTCATAAAACCATGCTGACTCTGCTTGACTGCATTATGATTTTCTAAATGTCCTGCTACTACTTCCTTGATGATAGACTCCAGCATTTTCCCAATGACAGACGTTAGGCTAACTGGTCTGTAGTTTCCTACTTTCTGACTGTCATGGAAGTGGACACGGGAGCAAGCCAGTCAGTAATGAATCAAGAAGCCTTTGAGAGGCTGTGGGACAATCAAGCTGAACGACCCAAGTTGGTCCCGGTTCAGGCAAAGCTGCGCACCTACACCAATGAACTTATACCAGTCGTTGGTAGTGCAGATGTAATGATGGCGCGGTGCACAAGTTACCTCTGTGGATTGTTGCAGGTGATGGACCAATGCTACTCGGAAGAAGGTGGATAGATAAGATCCATTGGAAGTGGGAAGACTGCACCCCTCCAGCAATCGACGCCCTCTGCGCTCAGAGGCAAAGCAAGCCCTCACCTGAGGTTGGATCTGGCACCAGAGAGCAGACCAGCACAGCACCCGAGGCACAGACCGCCCAGCACGACTGCGTGGAGATGATCCAGCTGGGACGACCCGAGCGCACCTTCTCGGCTCCAATGGCAGGGCTCCGGAGGAAGAAAATCGGATCCAAAGGCGACTCCCCAGCTTCGGTGGCAGAACCCGGGGAGAAGAGGATAACCGCAGTCAACATCGTAAATGGAGGAAAGATGGCGCCCGAACCACGAGGTGATGCGCTGAAGAAAAAGATGGTGGCGGCCAAACCACGAGGTTCGGCGCTGATGGAGCAACACGTGACACCAAACAGAGAAGAAGATTGGGGTAAAGAAAGCAAGGCTTTCTTAAAGGAGGCCTGCAACCCACTGTTAGATTTCTTAATTTCCAATGAAATACGAACTCCGATGGTAGTTTTTAACTTCTTTATTTTTGGCAGAGAGCAACAAGCTGCTGGCTGATTGCCAGTTCCTTTGTCTTACTGGGACCACATGGTCAAAATGGCTGTATTTATACCGGGTTCAATTTACCGAAAAGAACTCGCCTTCTTTGACCTTATTGGCTCAATTAATAGTCTTTTAACCTTTTAATTGGCTCGTTACCCAAGGTCCTAAAATGTCAAGTTGATTGATGAGTTAATGCAACATGCTGAGCAGCACGTAGTAGCTTTGACTTGGGGGGTCTGTGAATTTTCAAACCCTGTCTAAATGAGCCTGTTTGAATACTCTATCACCCACCACACTTAAAGAGACAGTTCCACACACTCAAGCGATGTAATAGCAATTGTGAGTTCGAGGTAAAATGTGTAACTGACGATCAGAATTGTGTACATGCAATAAGCAAGGAAAAGTCACACGACCGCGATCGGAGCTTCAGGGTATTCACAATAAGTAATGAAATGTTGTGCGATGTAGGATTTCAACTGAATACAGTCAATGCAGCGGGCAGACACCCATCGGGAGCATACAGGTCCAGCGAGCTACCCGACGCTGTGGCCTGCGTCCCTGGGACCAGAGTTATGCACCATGGAGTGTGGCTACAAGCAGCCAATACACATGAGCTGCAGAGCAAGTGATCTCAGGAGGGCAACGGCACCGGTATCGATACCCTGTCCATGATCGGCTCCGCCTCTCAGGCACCTGGTGGCACCAACCGCCAAAGAGCAAACTGTGCTAAGGTGCAGCCCCCAGACCCCATCGCGACCAAGGCCATACCTGGGAATGAAGGGTCACCCGCAACAGTTCTCCCAAAGGGGACCGGGACCAGCAGGATCCCAAATCAAACAACGCCCAGGCAAGCGAGTCAGCAGTTCCCTGTGTACTGCTAGACGGCAGCTCCTCAGGGAACAGCAGCGACCTAGGGTGCAAAAAAAAGACAGTGACCCTGCCCGACACTAGGAACAACAACAACAGCCCCGAGAGCAGGCAGCTTGAGCCAACCGGGTTCCCACTGCCAGCACTGGGCACCACGCCACCACCAGACTGCAGGGACACCATCCAGCAGTTCTGGAACTAGCTTGTCCTTACACACCAGTTACCGATCCCCTGTACGTATCGATAATGTAGCTCACCAGTCTAATGTACTTGTCTCACAACTGAACCACAAATGTAATGCAAAATAATTTTTCTGGACTTGAATGTATATGAATGCAATGAGCCTCCAGCATAATCTATATGTGGGGGGGGGGGGGTGTGGGGGGGAGAGAATGGAGTGGTCAGGGACACACACAAAAGCAACCACCAGCACTCTACTGCCAATGAAACACCAACCACTCACCCAAGATTGAAACGACCCACCAAGGGTCAACCAGATAGAGCTAAGCCCAGAGCTCAGTCAATGCAAAGGCGATTTGCACTAAAGGCTTGGAGGAGAGTGATGTCATGTATCCTACATGGCTACAAGGTGTGCCACCAGAGGGCACAGCAGTGGGAGACTTGTAGGTTACCTGTACAGATGTGCCTGGCCTAGTATAAAAGGCAGGCACCAGGTGTGATCCTCACTCTGGAAGTATCAATAAAGGACTAAGGTCATTACAGCTCAAGTACAACACATTGCCTCGTGGAGTCATTATCAGAACATCCTAGGACATAACACTGTCTCCCTCCTTTCTTTAATAGGGGTGTTACAGTTGCGGTTTTCCAATCTGCTGTGCCCACCCCAGAATCCAGGGAATTTTGTTAGATTATAACCAATGCATCTCTGCAGCCACATCTTTTAAGGCTCTAGGTTGCAAGGCATCAGGTCCAGGGGACGTGTCCACCTTTAGTCCCATTAGTTGGTCTAGGACTTTTTCTCTAGTGATAGTGATTGTTTTAAGTCCCCCCCCCGCCCCTAGCCCCTGCCCAATGGCCCCTTATTATCAATTATTGGGATGCTTTTAGTGCCTTCTACCGTGAAGACCAAGACAAAATATTTGTTCAAAGTCTCCGCCATTTCCCAGGATGTGGACAAAGCCGCACTTATTGGCTATCTCTAGCCGCCTGAGAAGGTGGTGGCAGGGCAACTGTTGCCATGGCAGCGGTTGTCACAGTTCCTACCACTGAGAAGCTCGCTGTGCCACTTCAGAGGTCATGAAAGGTCAACCAGGTAGTGTGGGACTGGAGTCGATTGTAGGCCAAACCATGTCAGGTTCCCTCTGAAGGGCATTAGTGAACCAAGTGGGTTTTTATGGCAATCTAACAGATTTCTTGGTCAGTGTTTTCTGGTGCTTGCCCTAAAATACCAGAATGTGAGCAATATACTGCGGACGCTGGCAATCTGAAAGAAAAACAGAAAATGCTGAAATATTTTCTCTCTCCGCGGATGTTGGCTGACCTGCTGAGTGTTTCCAGCCTCCGCAGTATTTTGCCTTTGGCTTCATGTTTAATTCACAGCCACTTCTCGCAGCAATGCCCGCCTTGACGAAGTTCTGCCCTTTGCCCCGACAGGCTTACCATACGTCTCTTTCACTTTGCTCACCTTCATTGCCAAATCTCCAACTTCTTCCCGTTCTGGCGAAGCGTCAGCGAGCTGAAACACTAACTCTGTCTCTCTCCCCACGGATGCTGCCCAACCCACTGAGAGTTTCCAGCATTTGCTGTTTTTATCCCTAAAAATACCGGATTTATTGCATCAGGTTATTGTCTCGAGTGAAGGGTTCAAGGGACACATGTTAAAACTAAGAACAATAAGGCAAGTCGGCCGGAACGTGTGAGTGAACACGATAGAAGGTGATAGAGCAGCAGGAGGCCAGTGGCCCATTGTGTACTTGCCACCTCTTTGCCCGAGCAATTGTGGAACACTTTCCAGGGAAGGTCACTGAAGCAAACCGAGCCCCTGGGTTCAAGAGGCAATGAGATACATTTCAGGAGGGCGAAGGGATCGGAGGATAGAATAGAATAGAATAGAGATTTACAGCACGGAAGGAGGCCACTTCGACCTATCGTGTCCGTGTCGGCCAACAAGAGGCTATCCAGCCTAATCCCACTTTCCAGCTCTTGGGTCTGTAGCCCTGTAGGTTACGGCACTTCAAGTGCACATCCAAGTACTTTTTTAAATGTGGTGAGGGTTTCTGCCTCTACCACCCTTTCAGGCAGTGAGTTGATGAGAAGGTGGGTGGGTGGGTCAGTGATATTCTGAAAATGTGGGTGAGTGGGTCAGTGATACGGTGAGAGGGTGGGTGGGTGGAGCTGGGTGATATGGTGAGAAGGTGAGTGGGTGGGGCTGGGGGATATTCTGAGAAGGTGGGAGGGGCTCTAACAGATCCTAACAGTAGCACTAACAGGTTGACATTCCTGACAGTTTTTCTTCAGTTAAAAGGGTGAAAGAAACATTCTGATAATATCTTGCCGGCAATTCCTGATCCGAGTTGCTCATACCATTTTGTGGAAATGTTGAATATGTTGCTCAATAGGAGCTGGGCGACAGTATTCTCCGCGCTCTGAGTGGTGACGGCCAAACGGTGAAGATGATTTTGCGGTGAGTCAGCCTGTGACGTGTTCAGCTCGGGTTCCTTCCTGTGCCGTTGAAGCAATTGCTTACCGAAGGGCTTGAGTAGATAAGATCCATCAGTGCTGCAGAGTCGAGGTCGTGGTGCAGAGCTTATTGATTTCTGACGGACCCAGACACCAGCAACATGAAAACAGCGCAACTCCCACCCTTACTGAGTAAGTCCCGCTTGTCAAAGTTGTGTGAGAGGCCAGTGGAAATGCGCATCAGCTGTTAGTTGTAGTCAGAGAAGGAATAGCTGCATCTGTGGGAATGATAAACCCATAATCGTGTTTCATTGCACAAGTTTGTACCTTGCTGGAAAGAAGGAAGAAGGAGAGGTACAGAGTTTCACTGCGGAGAGAGAAAAGAGGTAGAAGTTAGCAGGAGGTATGTTAGAGGCAATTACTATATAAAAGTATGCAGTACAGCAAGTGATCAGGAAGGCAAATGGGCTGTTAGCCTTTATTGCAAAGGGGATGGAGTATAAAAGCAGAGAAGTCCTGCTGCAACTGTACAGGATATTGGTGAGACCACACCTGGAGTACTGCGTACAGTTTTGGTCTCCATATATAAGGAAGGATATACTTGCATTGGAGGATGTTCAGAGAAGGTTCACTCGGTTGATTCCGGAGATGAGGGGGTTGACTTATAAGAACATAAGAACATAAGAAATAGAAGCAGGAGTAGGCTATACGACCTCTCGAGCCTGCTCCATCGTTTAATATGATCATGGCTGATCCGATCATGGAATCAGGTCCACTTCCCTGCCCGCTCCCCATAACCCCTTATACTCTTATGGTTGAGTAGGTTGGGCCTATACTCATTGGAGTTCAGAAGAATGAGAGGTGATCTTATTGAAACTTATAAGATAATGAGGGGGCTCGACAAGGTGGATGCAGAGACGATATTTCCACTCATAGGAGAAACTAGAACTAGGGGACGTTTTTTGCATGCTTAACGTCCACTTAACGTGCATTTTACCGCTGAAACGTCCATATATCGCCCATTTTGCCACAAAATGGAAACTGACGGGAATTTTTCGGAAACTTATCGCTGAGTGTTACTTTCCCCATGTGCGTAACTCCGGGGGAAAATATTACCGCCTGCCCACTTTTTTTGGCGGAATCATCAGAATGGGTGAAAACAACGCTCATAATATCGCCCAGTGTTACTTTCCGCACGGAATTAACGCTGAGATTCAATAATACCACCCGCCCATATTTTTTGTCGTAAAGAGCACTTTTGGCGAAACTAATGCCCAGGAGATCGGCCAGCATCACTTTCACCACCTCGCACACATATCGCCCACAATATCGCTCGCCCAAAAAATCAACCAGAAAAAGTGGAACTGTTCTGAACTAAAGCCATTTTTTAAATCGCGGGTCGCTTCATTCAAAAGACTGCTTCAACTTCGGGGGAGTTTGCATTGTACTCTGGAGTTGTTCTCAGGTGAAGTGACCATCACAACAGACATATTTTCAGACTCTGGACGATTGGGGGTTTACTCTAGGTGTATTTTAGTGAGGAAATTATTGCTTCTGATCAATCGCTATTATACTTTCATTGCAATGGGGCCAGCCATTTCTCAGCCTGCATCGATTAATATGCAGATGCTGCAGAGTGCAGATGGCTCAATGTGTGATGGACATCATTTTGTGCCCAATTTAAGTCCTGCAGTTATGAGGAGGAGGGCCAGACCATACACACCCCACATGTACAGGGAAAAGAGGTCTTACCTCAACGTATCCAACCACATCCACACCTGCCTTCGAAGACGGTGCTTCCACAAGGTGGTGATCAATGTAATATGTGAGCTCATCAGGCCACATATGCAGCCTGCCTTCAGGATATTAATGTCGGTCGAGGTCAAGGTCACCGCGGCACTGCCTTTCTACGCGTCCGGTTCCTTTCGGGCCTCCGCGGTCAAGATTTCTCTGTCTCACCATGCAACCCATCGCTGCATTAGACAAGTTACGGAGGCCCCTGTATGCGAGGAGGATGGACTTTATCATCTCCCCCATGACCATGGAGGCTCAGACTGACAAGGCTGGAGCATTCTACCGCATTGCTAAGTTCCCCAGGGATCAGGGAGCTATATAGCGCACTCACATCGCCATGCGGCCACCTTCTCAGGACCCGGAACATTTTCGTAACACAAAAGGGTTTCACTCCTTGAAGGTCCAACTAGTTGTCGACCACAACCAGATCATCATGGCAGTGAATGCCAAATGTCCGGGCACCTTCGATGAGGCTTACATCCTGCACTGTCTCTGACATCTTTAAGAATCAGATGCAAGGACAATGCTGGATTCTTGGTGATAACCAATATGGCCTGATGACCCCTCTGCGTGACACCCACACCGAGGCCGAGAAGCGATACAACCAGAGCCACAGAGACACACGCAATGTGGTCCACAAAACAATAACTGTACTTAAGCAGCGCTTTAGATGTCTGGACCACTCAGGAGGGGAGCTACAATACAACCCTGAGCAAGTAGGTAAATTCATGGTCGTGTGCTCCATGCTGCACAATCTGGCTATCAGGAGAGGCCAAGAATTGTCAGAAGGGACTGATGCTCCACCTCAGGAGAGAGAGGAAGAGGACAACGAGGGGCTGGACACTGACCTAGGGCCAGACAATCAGGCTGGCTATGCAACCACGCCCACACCGCAGGAAAGGGCCCGTGGTGGCTACATAGCTGCAAGACTGTTACATGAGGAGCTGATATCTGAACGATTTGCCTGAAAGAACGTTGCTGTGAGTGACAACGCTGCAACACTGACACATTGTTGTGTGTGTGCAGCTCAGACATCAATGGTGCCCGTCACCTTGGTGCCAGTTAAAATTTACATTGATTGAAGTTAAGTTTTATTTAACCCTTTCATGTTAAGGAATCACCAGTATGTAACGGTCCAGCTATCTGAGACAATGCGCAATAAGGTTATGTTCAATAAAAACATTTTTGTACCAACATTAAAATCATAAGTATCATGGGCAAAAACACCCAACTCCCACCCACATCCCACTTTTTCTACCATTGACATCAATCAAAAGTTAAACATGTCTAGCAACACAGAATACAAAGGCAAAGCAGGAGGATGGTCCCCTCCCCCTATACATTGCAACAAATTGCATGCACCATTTCTCTCCATTCAAATAGTATTCCCATTTATTGTTTTTTTTCCCAAGGTGGATGACCTCACACTTGCTGACATTGTATTCCATCTGCCAAACCTTAGCCCATTCGCTTAACCTATCTAAATCCCTTTGCAGCCTCTCTGTGTCCTCTACACAACCCGCTTTCCCACTAATCTTTGTGTCATCTGCAAATTTTGTTACACTACACTCTGTCCCCTCTTCCAGGTCATCTATGTATATTGTAAACAGTTGTGGTCCCAGCACCGATCCCTGTGGCACACCACTAACCACCGATTTCCAACCCGAAAAGGACCCATTTATCCCGACTCTCTGCTTTCTGTTAGCCAGCCAATTCTCGACCCGTGCTAATACATTTCCTCTGACTCCGCGTACCTTTAACTTCTGCAGTAACCTTTTGTGTGGCACCTTATCGAATGCCTTTTGAAAATCTAAATACACCACATCCATCAGTACACCTCTATCCACCATGCTCGTTATATCCTCAAAGAATGCCAGTAAATTAGTTAAACATGATTTCCCTTTCATGAATCCATGCTGCGTCTGCTTGATTGCACTATTCCTATCTAGATGTCCCGCTATTTCTTCCTTAATGATAGTTTCAAGCATTTTCCCCACTACAGATGTTAAACTAACCAGCCTATAGTTACCTGCCTTTTGTCTGCCCCCTTTTTTAAACAGAGGCATTACATTAGCTGCTTTCCAATCCGCTGGTACCTCCCCAGAGTCCAGAGAATTTTGGTAGATTATAACGAATGCATCTGCTATAACTTCTGCCATCTCTTTTAATACCTTGAGATGCATTTCATCAGGACCAGGGGACTTGTCTACCTTGAGTCCCATTAGCCTGTCCAGCAAGTTTACCTTCGTAATCTATCTTTCCTTTCTTTATTGCTTTCTTAGTCATTCTTTGCTGTCGTTTAAAATTTTCCCAATCTTCTAATTTCCCACGAACCTTGGCCACCTTATAAGCATTGGTTTTTAATTTGATACTCTCCTTAATTTCCCTGGTTATCCACGGCTGGTTATCCCTTCTCTTACATTGGAATATATTTTTGTTGAGCACTATGAAAGAGCTCCTTAAAAGTCCTCCACTGTTCCTCAATTGTGCCATCGTTTAGTCTGTGTTCCCAGTCTACTTTAGCCAACTCTGTCCTCATCCCACTGTAGTCCCCTTTGTTTAAGCATAGTATGCTCGTTTGAGACACTACTTCCTCACCCTCAATCTGTATTACAAATTCAATCATACTGTGATCACTCATTCCGAGAGGATCTTTTACTAGGAGATTGTTTATTATTCCTGTCTCATTACACAGGACCAGATCTAAGATAGCTTGCTCCCTTGTAGGTTCTGTAACATACTGTTCTAAGAAACCATCCCGAATGTATTCTATGAATTCCTCCTCCAGGCTACCCCGTGCGATTTGAGTTGACCAATCGATATGTAGGTTAAAATCCCCCATGATTACTGCCGTTCCTTTTTCACATGCCTCCATTATTTCCTTGATTATTGCCCACTGTGAAGTTATTATTTGGGGGCCTATAAACTACGCCCACCAGTGACTTTTTCCCCTTACTATCTCTAATCTCCAGGCACAATGATTCAACATTTTGTTCATTAGAGCAAATATCGTCTCTCACAACTGCCCTGATATCATCCTTTATTAACAGAGCTACCCCACCTCCTTTCCCTTCTTGTCTATCTTTCCGAATTGTCAGATACCCCTGTATGTTTAATTCCCAGCCTTGGCCATCCTGCAATCACGTTTCTGTAATGGCCACCAAATCATACCCATTTGTAATGATTTGTGCCGTCAACTCATTTACTTTATTTCGAATGCTGCATGCGTTTAGGTAGAGTGTTTTAATACTAGTTTTTAATCCATGATTTTTAGTTTTGCCCCCTCCTGCAGCCCCTTTACATTCAGTGGCCCTTTTTGTTTTTTGCCTTGGGTTTCTCTGCCCTCCACTTTTACTCATCTCCTTTCTGTCTTTTGCTTTTGTCTCCTTTTTGTTTCCCTCTGTCTCCCTGCATTGGTTCCCATCCCCCTGCCACATTAGCCATTTGGCTCCTCGAGCCTGCTCTGCCATTGAGTAAGATCCTGGCTGATCTGATCATGGACTGAGCTCCACTTCCCTGCCCGCTCCCTTAACGCTCAAAAATCTATCTCCGCCTTAAATATATTTGATGACCCAGCCTCCACAGCTCTCTGGGACAGAGAATTTCACAGATTTACAACCCTCTGAGAGAAGAAATTTCTCCTCACCTCAGTTTTAAATGGCCGGCCCTTTATTCTAAGTCTGTGTCCCCTCGTTTTAGTGTCCCCTCTGCATTCACCTTGTTGAGCCCCCTCATTATCTTATAAGTTTCAATAAGATCACCTATCATTCTTCTGAACTCCAATGTGTATAGGTCCAACCTACTCAACCTATCCTCATAAGTCAATCCCTCATCTCTGGAATCAACCTAGAGAACCTTCTCTGAACAGCCTCCAATGCAATTTTTATCCTTCCGTAAATACAGAGACCAAAACTGTATGCAGTACTCCAGGTGTGGCCTCACCAATACCCTGTACCGTTGTAGCAGGTCTTAGCTGCTTTTATACTCGCTCCCCCTTGCAATAAAGGCCAACATTCCATTTGCCTTCCTGATTATTTGCTGTAGCTGCAGACTAGCTTTTTGTGTTTCATGCACAAGGACCCCCAGGTCCCTCTGCACTTTGCAATTTTTCTCTATTTAAATTATAATTTGCTTTTCTATTAGTTCTGCCAAAGCGGATAACCTCACATTTTCCCACATTGTGCTCCATTTGCCAAATTTTTGGCCAATCACTTAGCCTGTCTATATCCCTTTGCAGATTTTTTGTGTCCTCCTCACAATTTGCTTTCCCACCCATCTTTGTAAAATACTTGGGCCACATTTTATTAAGTGGATGAGCACCAGAGTGGGTGAAGGAAAAGGAAGCGATGGAGTGTTTTAATAAAGGAAAGGTTGAATTCCTATTAATAAATAGGATTCAAGAACATTAGTTCCAGAATCACAGTCTTCTTCTTTCGTATGGTCATAGCAAAGCAAATCAAATGTTAATATCCAACTTGGATATCCAGGCCAAAGCTTCCGGTGTAACAGCATGGACATCTTGTAGGCTGCCTGCGAATTCCCTCTGAGGGCAGTGCTCAGTGATGTGCCCCAGGGTCTGATTAGGAACTGCACAGTCACATGATGGGGATGCTTTAATCTTCCACTTATGGAGAAGGAGGCAGCATCGACTGTGACCGGTTCTGAGGTGGTTGACGGTTTTCCACTGTTTGTGAGGAAGGTTTGACCCTTCGGGGGTAGTACTGTGGGGTCCTCTGTAAGGAATCCATTCCGTATGTCGCAGTTCTTCAAAACATTTTGCCGTTGGTCATCAAGGTTGAGGGGGGGTCGCTGAAGGGCTTCGGCGGCGGTCCTAAATTCAAGACGGGTTGGTGGTGGGTTGTTCAAGTCGGCCTGGATCGGTGTGTCTTTGCTGGTGTAGCGGCTGTATTCTCTGGAGACTGCGTATTCGCGACATACATGTAGTGCTGCGATGTTTGCGAGCACGGGCAGCCACGGTGTTGGTGTCGATAAAAGCGTACCGGTGATAATTCAGTGGAATTCAGCTGGACATCAACGGATTTGACATGCGGACTTGTTAGCCATGCCGGAGAGCAGTAATCAGAATCACAGTAAGGAACCTGATGGGAGGGAGGGCAGGTTAGATGGAACAAGAGTCTTCTTCTGGCCAAAATGCCTATATGTGCACATCGCCCCGTATGTCACGTGGAGAGAACACCATCTGGTCTTGGTGTGATAATATGTTTAAGCACCCAATGGGCCTGACCCACACGGAATAATGAATTCTGTGCAGTCAGCTCCAGAGATTGTATCGATACCCTTGGTAGGGTGCAGAGGTGAGCAACAGAGATGCTTATGAAAAAGGATTCATAAACTTTGACTCTTGCTTTCGAAAAGTTGATACTTTACCTCATTGAATTTGTTATGATTCTGAAGAGATTTCACCAAACCTATGCAGGCAAATTGTTCCCTCTGCTGATGGGTTCAAATACCAGCTAAATGTAAGAAAGTTAGGTATGAGAACGGAATTCAGTGTAAACTTTTCAACAATCTAACAGAGGTTATGCAATAAGCTAACAAGGAAGGTCTTTGAACGAATAGTCTAACTGGGCTCAGGAGAGATTAAGGGCTAGCTTTTACACTTTTGTGCAGATCACCCAAAAATGGGTGGTACTTCTGGCGTGGGCGGTAAAAATGGGTTTCCAGATCGCCGGCTTGTCGCCCATTCTCAAAGCCCCTAGTCTCCATTTTTGAAATTGGGCAATACCGCGAGCGATATGAAATGGGCAGTAGCGTTAAATCTATCTGACCTTCTGTCGTAAAGTGTCGCCGTCCTTAGCAACGGCATAGCAACGCTTGATTCACGCAATTCAGGAGGTCAAGGGTCATCATAACATGCGCGGAAGAGGCGACAGAGAGAGAGGGAGCTGAGAGGGACTGAAAGCATGTGTGGCTGTGGTGTGTGCTTGTTTGGCTGTTGTGGGAGGAACGACGGAAATTCACCAGCAGCAAAAAGCCGACTAAGCACCAAGAACATAGTTGGCACCAAGTTTTTGTCCAACAAATAATATATAACATGGAAGGGATGGAGGAGGCCCTGGAGCTGTTAGCCAGGAACACTGGTAGCAGATGGCTCCCAGTGGTCCCGGAGCGCGGCACTGCATCCCAAGGTGCCGCACCCCCATTGCCAACCACACATGAGAGCCAACAGCAACATCTTCCTTCTGGCTCGGAGTACGTTCCCACCTCGGGACCGACCTCTCCTGTATCTGTCCAAGGAGCGGTTCGGCCATCATCCCCCGCCCCCAATGAAGCATCGCCTGAGAACCTCCTCGGCCAGGCGGCTTGGAGTCAGGAGGGGAAGGGGTAGAGGTGGGAAGGAGAAGTGGGTGGGGGGGGAAGGGTTGATTTGTATAAAAATACTGATGATTTCAGACAAATGTTTGGTTTAAATGTTTTTTAGTTAACAAAACCTTGTTTTGTATTGGCTCAGATAGCTGCACCGTTACACATTGGCGATTCCTTAACATCAAAGGGTATAATTACACTTAACTTCAATCAACTTAAACTTTAACTGTCACCAAGGTGATGCCCACCATCGATGTATGATCTGCACACCCCGCAGTGTGTCAGCCTTGTAAGAACCAACGTTCTTTCAGGCAAAGCGCTCATTTATGAGCTCCTGACGTAAGAGTCTTGCAGCAATCACACCACCATGGGCACTTTCTTGCGGTCTCGAGGGGGGCGGGGACATGGTTTCAGCATCAGCCTGATTGGCTCGAGGTCAGCGTCCACCTCCTCGCCCTCCTCTTCCTCTCTCTCCTGAGGTGGACTGTCAGACTCTTCTGGCAATTCTTGTCCCCTCCTGATAGCCAAGTTGTGTAGCATTGAGCACACCACTACGAATTGAGCTACCTGCTCAGGGTGGTATTGTAGCTCGCCTCTGAGTGGTCCAGGCATCTGAAGCACTGCTTCAGCACTCCAATGGTTTTCTCCACGATATTGCGAGTTGCTCTGCGGCTCTCATTGTATCGCCTCTTGGCTTCGGTGTGGATGTCACGCAGTGGGGGTCATCAGCCAGGTGGCGAGGCCATATCCTTTGTCACCAAGCATCCAGCATTGACCTTGTGGCTGATTGTTAAACAAGTTAGATACAGTGCTCTCACGCAAGATGTGAGCATCATGGATGCTGCCCGGAAATTTAACATTCACTGCCATAATAATTTGCTGGTGGTCGACAACGAGTTGCACATTCAGGGAGTGGAATCCCTTGCGGTTCCTGAAAACCTCTGCATACCGAAAACGTGCCCGTATCACGATGTGCATACGGTCTATTGCTCCTTGCACCTTGGGGAAGTTAGAATCCTAAAGCCCTCTCAGTCTGAGCCTTCCTGGTCATAGGGAAGCTGATAAAGTCCATCCTGCGTGTGTACAGGCCTTCAGTGACCTTGTCTAATACAGCAATGTGTGGCATGCTGAGATATAGCGCAACTGTCACCAGCTGAGGCCTGAAAAGAACCCGAGGCGTAGAACGACAGTGCCGCAGTGACTTCGACCTCGATGGACGGTGCAGTACTGATGGTGCTGGCAGGCTACAGATCTCCCTTTATGAGCTGGCATACCTCACTGATAACCTCTTTGTGGAAGCGCAGTCTCCGAAGGCAGGTGGTGTCGGGCAAGTTGAGGTAAGAATGCTTCTCTCTGTACTTGCAGAGGGAGTAACGTCTGGTCCTCCTCATCAGTTTGGCACGTCTTACATTGGGCACATAATGCTGTGGAGCATACCTTCTGCCATCTCGAGTCGGCAGCATGTAATTGGTCATCAAGAGAGGGTGAGAAAGGACAGGCCCCATTCCATTGGCTCTCTGTTTTCCACCGATTGGTCACAAAGAATGAGTGTCCTGACGAAGACACCTATTAAATTCCAATCGTTCACAGTATGATAAAGATGGTTGTTCAGATGTTCACATCACCTCTAAAGACCTCCAGAGTACATCCGAACTTCCCCGAGGTTGAAGCAGAGCAGTCTTTTAAATGATGCGACATGTGATTTAGAACATGGCGTCCATAACGCTGTGATTCGTTCCGGTTAGTTCCACTTTTTCCCGGCGGTTTTTTAGGCGAGCGATATTTTGGGCGCGATGTGTGCGAGGTGGAGAAAGTGACGCTGAGCGATCTCCTGGACGTTAGTTTCAGCAAATGTGACCTTTACAACAAAATAAAATGGGCGGTCAGTATTATTGAATCCCTGCAGAAACTAACACCGGGCGATATAATGGGCATTGGTTTCGCCCTTTCTGATGATTCCACCCAAAGAAACTGGGCGGGCGGTATTATTTTTTTCACAGCGTTACACACATGGGAAAGTAACGTTCGGCGATGAGTGTCCGAAAAATGGACGTCAGTTTCCATTTTGTGGCTAAATGGGAGGTATCTAGGCATTATACGTCATTTTAACGGTAAAATGGATGTTAAGTGGGCGTTAGGCATGCAAAAAAAGTGGAAAATCTAGCCCTAAAATGTATTTCTATTGAGAAAAGGTTTTGAGGGATATGACGAGAAGGTGGCAGGGGTCAGTAGGGATACTGTCTGAGAATGGGTAAGTACTGATGTTCTAAACACAGTTTTCAACAAAGCTGGTGTGGTTGAGTATTAATTCCATGACATGGCAGAATACAGAAGTCATTGTTAGGAAATCACCTGCTGGTTAAAGTTGATCTGACACGATGCTGAAAACTGGCTAAATATGGTGGCTTTAGACACGGGGCAAAATCAATTCAACTCCAATCAATACAGAATAGACTCAAGAGACTGGCGTGAAACCAGCCCAAAGTAAAGTGCACTGGCCCTTAGCAGAATCAGTTTGGGGAAGTTGGAGATTAATCTCTCTGGGGATCAGCACTCAGGCAAAGAAGTCGGCTCACATCTCAGAATGCAACCCCAAACCGCACTCTGATATATTTGGTAGTGACCTGCCACCTAATACCTGTCTGCTTCTCTTCATGGTCCAATAAGTTATGGGTTCCACTATGCAGCCTAAAGCCATGCAGGCCAGAGGAACATAGGTTTGATCTTCAGTACTTGCTGAGTTGGATGATCGTGGCTGGGACAGTGGTTGAAGGGCTCGCTACAGCTCGCCTCGGGGCCCCCCGGTTGAGGGAGGAGAAAACTGTCCAGGTTTTCTTCTTCTGCTCACTATCCAATGATCCCGCACGTTTGGGCAAACAGAGCGTGTGAGTGTGAAGATTGGGCGAGGGCACT
The DNA here is from genome assembly GCF_044704955.1 of Pristiophorus japonicus. NCBI lineage: Eukaryota > Metazoa > Chordata > Chondrichthyes > Pristiophoridae > Pristiophorus > Pristiophorus japonicus. The sequence continues at coordinate 20,731,072 of NC_092000.1, forward strand.
ATCAGGCTCCGACTGTGATGGTCAAGTACCTACTGTCTCTCTGCTTTCAATGCTGGTGCTCGCGGATGGGACCGTGTAGGGAGGTTGTCACTCAGGGGCCAGCAAGAATTGGACATTTCCGGGAAAGGTCAGAGAAGCTCAAAAAATATATATTAATCTATTGTTGTTTAACAATAGGACTGAACCACACTGTTCGCAACCTTGGTGTCATATTTGACCCTGAAATGGCTTTCGGCCACATATCAGCAGCAAACTAAGACCGCCTATTTTTACTTCCGTAACATCGCCCATCTCCACCCTTGCCTCAGCTCATCTGCTGCGGGAGCCCTCAATCATGCCTGTGTTACCTCTAGACTTGACTATTCCAACGCACTCTTGGCTGGCCTCCCATATTCTACCCTACGTAAACTAGTATTGATCCAAAACTCGGCAGCCCCGTGTCCTAACTCGCACCAAGTCCCACTCACTCATTACCCCCTGTGCTCACTGACTTACATTGACTCCCGGTTAAACAACGCCTCGATTTCAAAATTCTCATCCTTATTTTCAACGGCCTCACCTCTCTCTATTTCTGTAATCTCCTCCAGCTCCACAACCGCCCCCCCACCCCCCCCCCCCCCCGAGATGTCTGCGCTCCTCTAATTTTGCCCTTCTGAGCATCCCTGATTATAATCGCTCAACCATCGGTGGCCGTGCCTTCTGTTGCCTGGACCATAAGCTCTGAAACTCCCTGCCTAAACCTCTCTGCCTCTCTTTCCTCCTTCAAGACACTCCTTAAAACCTACCTCTTTGGCCAAGCTTTTGGTCACCTGCGCTAATTTCTACTTATGCGGCTCGCTGTCAATTTTTTATTGCATTAGACACCTGTGAAGCGCCTTGGGATGTTTCACTACGTTAAAGGCGCTATATAAATACAAGTTGTTGATAATTTCTATGACATTCCCAGAGCCCCTCAGCCTTGTAACTCACTCCCAGTCATCGGATTCTGTCATGCATTGAGTCCATGAAAGGTAATAATCGGTTTTAAGCGCGTGAAGTAATTATTGAACTGAAGATGTCGAATGGTGAATTCTTTCTCTCCCACGCCCCTCCTCTGCTGTAGTTTTCTGCATTTGTACAATTTGGAGCCAGAATGAGCTACTTTCCTCAGGGCAGAAAACTGGTAAGTAACTAACAATATGCTGTTAATTAAGAAAATATGATGTTGTTGTTACAATATAATAATGTTTAATAATTTATGCAATGTATAGAAAATTCTACTTTTGAATAGGTGTAGGTGAGGCCTAAGAGCAGATCTAACATTGCCCACTTGTTAAAGTCTATGAATGGAAATAGTCTACATTAGTCATGAGGAAAACCCATTGATGACACCCCCGACCTAGGAAAAAAATGCAAGCAGTCTGGACCCAGCACAGAGCCCAGCCACGGCAGGGAGCAGCACGAGCAGGTAAGAGAGGGCGACAAAGGAGAAGAGGGTGACTACACTTGATGTCACTGGAAAGCAGGGAAGTGATTGTTGGTGAGTTTTTTTTGGGGTGGCGGGCAGTGACTAGTGGGGTACCACAGGGATCGGTGCTTGGGCCCCAGCTATTCGCAATATATATATAAATGAGGGAACCAAATGTAATATTTCCCAGTTTGTTGACGACACAAAACTAGGTGGGATTGTGAGCTGTGAGGAGGATGCAAAGACGCTGCAAGGCAATTTAGATAGGTTGAGTGAGTGGGCAAACACATGGCAGATGCAGTATAACGTGGATAAATGTGAAGTTATTCACTTTGGTAGGAAAAACATAAGGACAAAGTATTATTTAAATGGTGATGGCTTGGGAAGTGTCAATGTACAGAGGGACCTGGGTGTCCTTGTATACCAGTCATTGAAAGCAAACATGCAGGTGCAGCAAGCAGTTAGGAAGGCAAATGGTATGTTGGCCTTCATTGCAAGAGGATTTGAGTACAGGAGCAAAGATGTCTTACTACAGTTATACAGGGCCTTGGTAAGACCACACCTGGAGTATTGTGTGCAGTTTTGGTCTCCTTACCTAAGAAAGGATATACTTGCCATAGAGGGAGTGCAGCGAAGGTTCGCCAGATTGATTCCTGGGATGGCAGGGTTGTCGTATGAGGAGAGATTGGGTCGACTAGGTCTGTATTCTCTAGAGTTTAGAAGAATGAGAGGGGATCTCATTGAAACGTTTAAAATTCTGACTGGATTGGACAGACTGGATGTGGGGAGGATGTTTCTCCTGGCTGGGAAGTCGAAAACAAGGGGTCACAATCTCAGGATTCGGGGTAGGAAATTTAGGACCGAGATGAAGAGAAATTTTTTCACTCAGAGGGTGGTGAACCTGTGGAATTCTCTACCACAGAAGGCTGTGGAGGCCAAGTCACTGAATATATTTAAGAGGGAGATAGATAGATTTCTAGACACAAAAGACATCAAGGGGTATGGGGAAAAAGTGGGAATATGGTGTTGAGATAGAGGATCAACCATGATCATATTGAATGGTGGTGCAGACTTGAGGGGCTGAATGGCCTACGACTTCTCCTAGTTTCTATATTTCAATGTTTCTATGTTTTCTCTCTTTTCTTGCTTTAAATTAAGGGCTTAGATTAGGGGCCGGGATTAATAACTAAGAACTAAATCTAATTAATTAAATACATTAGAGATGGCAGGACAGGCGACATATTTCTGCTGTTGCATGTGGGAGCTGGTTGACCCCATCTGCAGCAAGTGTCTGCAGCTCAAGGAACTTTGGCTCCATGTTAGTGAGCTGGAATCCGAGCTGCAGACACTACGACACATCAGGAAGGGGGCGAGTTACCTGGACGCCATGATCCAGGAGCTAGTCACACCAATTAGAGTAATGAATTCAAATTCGGTCCATGGTCAGGTACAGGAGGGTGTGACTACGAGTGAGGAATGTATAGGGACTCAGGATGGAGTGATGGAGGAGCCTCGGCCCTTGCTCTTGTCCAACAGGTTCGAAGCTCTCACTCCCTGTGAGAGCAGGGACTGCAGGGAGGCTGAGCAAACTGACCACAGCACCGTGGTCCAGGGGGCCATTCAAGTGGGGGGAGTAAAAAGAAACATTGTAGTGGTAGGGGACAGTATGATTAGGGGGATTGATAAGGTTCTCTCCAGTCGAGAGCATGAGTCCTAAATGCAGTGTTGCCTGCCCGGTGCCAGGGTTAAGAACATCTCCTCAGGGCTGGAGAGGAACTTGGAGTGGGAGAGGGAAGATCCAACTGTCATGGGCCACGTGGGTGCCAACGATATAGGTAGGACAAACAAAGAGCTTCTACTGAAGGATTATGAGCAGTGAGGGGCCAAATTAAAAGCAAAACCACAAAGGTAATAATCTCTGGATTACTACCTGAGCCATGAGCAAATTTGCATAGGGTAGATAAGATCAGAGAGTTAAACGCGTGGCTCAAAGACTGGTGTGGGAGAAATAGGTTTTGGTTCATGGGACACTGGCGCCAGTACTGGGGTAAGAGGGAGCTGTTCTGTTTGGACGGACTCCACTTAGACCGTGCTGGGACTAGCGTCCTGGCGAATCAAATAACTCGGGCTGTAGAGAGAGCTTTAAACTAAGTAGCGGAGATAGGGGAGGATTCAGGTGAGCGAAAATTTACAAAGTCAAAGACTAAGGAGAAGGCAATAGAGCAGGGTAGCACTGAGGGAAATCAAAACCAGAGCGTGCCAGGAAGGGACAGAATGTATAAACATGAAGGTGAATTAGAAAGTGAGGTCAACGCAGGTAAAAATAGTAAAAAAAACAAATTTCAAAGCTCTTTATCTGAATGCACGTAGCATTCGTAACAAAATAGGTGAGTTGACGGCACAAGTAGATACAAATGGGTATGATCTGATAGCCATTACAGAGATATGGTTGCAAGGTGACCAGGACTGGGAACTAAATATCCAGGGGTATTTGACAATTCGGAAGGACAAACAGAAAGACAAAGGAGGTGGGGTAACACTGTTAATAAAGGATGAGATCAATGTGTTAGTGAGAAATGATATTGGCTCACAAGATCAAGATGTTGAATCAGTTAGTTTGAATGGAGATAAGTAATAACAAGGGGAAAAAGTCGCTGGTGGACATAGTCTATAGGTCCCTTAACAGTAGCTATACTGTTGGACAGAGTATAAATTAAGAAATAATGGAGGCTTGTAATAAAGGAACAGCAATAATCATGGGCGATTTTAACCTTCACATTGATTGGATAAAGCAAATTGGCCAGGGTAGGCTTGAGGAAGAGTTCATAGAGTGTATCCGGGATAGTTCCTTTGAACAGTGCGTTGAGGAACCAACCAGAGAGCGGGCTACCTTAGATCTGGTACTGTGTAATGAGACAGAATTAATAAATGATCTCGTAGTGAAAGATCCTCTTGGAATGAGTGGCCATGGGGCTAGAAGCTCCACTTTTGAGGTTATCGCCCAAAAATGAGCGATATTTCCGGCATGGGCGGTAAAAAAGGGTTTTCAGATCGCCGGCTTCTCGCCCCTTCTCAAAACACCTAGTTTACATTTTTGAAAATGGGCGTTACCGTGAGCGATCAGAAATGGGCGGTAGCGTTAAATTCTTTTGACCTTCTGCCGTAAAATGTGGGCGTCCTTAGCAATGGCACAGCAACACTCGATTCCCGCGATTCTGGAGGTCAAGGGTCACCATGACATGCGCAGAAGAAGAGACAGAGGGAGACGGAGCTCAGAGGGACTGAAGGCACCTCCAGAATCCATTCCACCCCAAGGCCATCTATTGGTCCTCCGGTCATTCCCACCTCCACTCTGGAGGTGCCGGCCCCGCAGAGGTCTCATGGACGCAGCAGGTCTGGTCCACAAGCGCGACGTGACAGTGGAGAGATGGTACAGTTGTCCAGGAGGACTGTAGACATTGGTGACCAGCTCATCAAAGCTTTGGGGGGCATATCCCTACAGCTGGCTGCCATGATCGAGTACATTCCGCGCATGGCGGAGTCCCTGGATGCGATAGCCAGGAACACTGCTGCCACAGCTCTCCCAGTGATCCCAGAGCGCAGCACTCCACCCCTAGGTCGTGCACCACCACTGCGAACGACAGTTGAGAGCAAGGACCAAGATCCTGCTTCTGCATCAGAGAATGTTGTTCCCTCAGCACCCCCTGCTCCCGTATCCGTCCAACCAACGCATCTGCTTTCATCACCCCAATGAGGCACCGCCTGAGGAGCTCCTCAGTCAGGTGCTGTGGTGCGAGGAGGGAAAGGGGCGGAGGTGAGGAGAAGAAGGAGAGGGGAGAAAGAAAGTGAGGTGCATGTCCGCAGGTGATGGCTGTGTTATATCTCCATCTGGGTGCATGTAATTTGTTGCAATGTATGAGGGCTGGAGACCACGCTCCCGCTTTGCATTTGTATTCTGTGTTGGTGGACATGTTGAATATGTGATTTATGTCAATGGTGGAAAAAGTGGTGTGTGGGCAGGGGTTGGGTGTTATTGGCTGTGATACTTATGATTTCAGACCAATGTTGGTATTAAACTTTTGTTATTGAACCTTGTTGCGCATTGTCTCACATAGCTGGACCATTACACACTGGTGATTCCTTACCATGAAAGGATTAAATGCAACTTAACATCAATCAATGTAAACTTTAACTGTCACCAAGCTGATGGGTACCATTAATGTCTGAGCTGCACACACACAGCAGTGTGTCCGCATTGTCACTTACATCAGCGCTCTTTCCGATATCAGCTCCTCACGTAAGAGTGGGATTTAACAAATGCCAGTCACACCACTGACGTTCGTTCCGGTTAGTTTCACTTTTTGTGGGCGGATATTTAAGTGAGCGATATTGTGGGCGATATGTGTGCGAGGTGGTGAAATTGAAGATGGGTGATTTCCATGGCCGCTAGTTTGGGTAAATATGCTCTTTACGACAAAAAACAGTCGTCGGGCGTTAATATTGAATCTCGGCGTTAATTCTGTGCGGAAAGTAATGCTGGGCGATATTATGGCCGTTGAATTCGCCCATTCTGCTGATTCTGCCCCCAAAAAGTGGGCGGGTGGTGATATTTTTTCTCGGCGTTAAGCCCATTGGGAAAATAAAGCTTGGCGATAAGTCTCCTAAAAAATCCCGTCAGTTTCCATTTTGTGCCAGAGTGGGCGATATATGGGCATTATACGTCATTTCAGCGGTAAAATGGGCGTTAAGCATGCAAAAAAAGTGGAGGTTTTAGCCCCATACATGGTTGAATTTCAAATTCAGTTGGAGGATGAGAAAGTTGGTTCTCAAACGAGTGTCCTAAGCTGAAATAAAGTGTACTACAAAGGTATGAGGGCAGAGTTAGTTAAAGTGTACTGGGAAAATAGATTAAAGTATGGGATGGTTGATGAGCAGTGGCAGACATTTAAGAAGATATTTCGTAACTCGCAACAAAAATATATCCCAATGAGAAGGAAAGACTGTATGAGAAGGGATAACCATCCGTGGCTAACTAAGGAAATAGGGGATGCTATCAAATTGGAAACAAGGGAATACCATGTGGCCAAGACTAGTGGGAGGCCAGAGCATTGGGAAACTTTTAAAAGCCAGCAAAGGACGACTAAAAAAATGATAAAGAGAGGGAAGATAGATTATGAATGCAAATTAGCACGAAATATAAAAACAGATAGTAAGAGTTTCTACAGGTACATAAAAAGGAAAAGAGTGGCTAAAGTAAAGGTTGGTCCCCTAGAGAATGAGACTGGGGAATTAATAATGGAGAACAGGGAAATGGCAGAGACGTTGAACAAATATTTTGTATTGGTCTTCACGGTAGAAGTCACTAAAAACATCTCAATAGTGGAAAATCAAGTGGCGATAGGGAGGGAAGAACTTAATACAATCACTATCACGAATGAAGTAGTACTCGATAAAATAATGGGACTAAAGACGGACAAGTACCCTGGACGTGATGGCTTACACCCTCGGGTCTTTAAAAAAGTGGTTGCAGAGATAGTGGATGCATTGGTTGTAATCTATCAAAATTCCCTGGATTCTGGGGCGTCCCAGCAGATTGGAAAACTGCAAATGTAACGTACCCTAGTTAAAAAAGGAGGCAGACAAAAAGCAGGAAACTATAGACCAGTTAGCCTAACATCTGCCATTGGGAAAATGCTGGAGTCCATTATTAAGGAAACAATAGTGGGACATTTGGAAAAGCATAATTCAATCAAGCAGAGTCAGCATGGTTTTATGAAACGGAAATCATGTTTGAGAAATTTGCTGGAGTTCTTTGAGGATGTAACAAGCAGGGTGGATAAGAGGGAACCAGTGGATGTGGTGTATTTGGATTTCCAGAAGGCATTCGATAAGGTACCACATAAAAGGTTACTGCACAAGATAAAAGTTCACAGGGTTGGGGGTAATATATTAACATAGATAGAGGATTAGCTAACTAACAGAAAACAGAGATTTGGGATAAATGGGTAATTTTCTGACTGGCAAACAGTGACTAGTGGGGTGTTGCAGGCATCGGTGGTGTGTCCTCAACTACTTACGATCTATGTTAATGACTTGGATGAAGGGACCGAGTGTAATGTAGCCAAGTTTGCTGATGATACAAAGATGGGTGGGAAAGCAAATTGTGAGGACACAAAAAATCTGCAAAGGGACACAGAAAAATTTGGTAGATGGAGTATAATGTTGGAAAATGTGAGGTTATCCATTTTGGTAGAAAAAATAGAAAAGCAAACTATAATTTAAATGGAGAAAAATTGCAAATTGCTGCAGTGCAAAGGGACCTGGTGGTCCTTGTGCATGAAACACAAAAAGCTAGTGTGCAGATACAGCACGTAATCAGGAAGGCAAATGGACTGTTGGCCTTTGTTGCAAGGGGGATAGAGTATAAAAGCAGATAAGTCCTGCTACAACTGTACAGGATATTGGTGAGGCCACACTTGGAGTACTGCATACAGTTTTGGTCTCTGTATTTAAGGAAGGATATACTTGCTTTGGAGGCTGTTCAGAGAAGGTTCACTAGGTTGATTCCGGAGATGAGGGGGTTGACTTATGAGGATATGTTGAGTAGTTTGGGTCTATACTCATTGGAGTTCAGAAGAATGAGAGGTGATCTTATCGAAACATATAAGATAATGAGGGGGCTCGACAAGGTGGATGCAGAGAGAATATTGCCACTCATAGGGGAAACTAAACCGAGGGGACATGGGGCTAGAACCTCCCTTTTTTTTGCCTGCATAACGCCCACTTAATGCCCATTTTTCTGCTGGAATGACGTATAATGCCCATATATCGCATAGTTTGGCAAAAAATGGAAACTGGTGGGCATTTTTCGAAAACTTATCGTTGAGCGTTGCTTTCCCCATGTGCTTAACGCTGGGAAAAGATATTACTGCCCGCCCATGTTTTTTGGGCAGAATCAGCAGAATAGGCCAATTTGACGCCCATAATATCGCCCAGGGTTACTTTCCACACAGATTTAATGCCGAGATTCAATATTAACACCCGCCAGTTTTTTTTGTTGCAAAGAGCATATTTACCGAAACTAGGGCCCATGAGATCGCTCTGCATCAATTTCACCACCTCGCACACATATCGCTCACAATATCGCTCGCCCAAAAAAACGCCCAGAAAAAGTGGAACTAACCAGACCTAATCACAGTGTTATGGACGCCATGTTCTAGATCACTTGTCGCGTCCATTAAAAGGCTGCTACGCTTCAACCCCGGCAGAGTTCGGATGGAGTTGATGTGAACATCTGTAAAAACATCTTGACCTTACTGTGACTGATTGGAATTGAAGAGGTGTGTTCGTCGGGGCATTCCTTATTTGTGACCAATCGGTGGAAAGCAGAGAGCTACTGCAATGGCGCCTGTCCTTTTTCACCCTCTCTTGACGACCAATTATATGCAGCAGACTCGACATCACCGAAGGAACGCTCCACTGCATTATGTGCCCAATGTAAGACATGAAAGACAGATGAGGAGGTCCAGACGTTACACTCCCCGCAAGTACAAGGAGGAGCATTCTTACCTCAACTTGCCCGACACCACCTTCCTTCGGAGACTGCGCTGCCACAAAGAGGTTATCACTGAGCTATGCCAGCTGATCAGGGCAGATCTGCAGCCTGTCAGCACCATCAGTCCTGCACTGTCCGTCAAGGTCAAAGTCACCATGGCACTGTCGTTCTATGCTTAGGGTTCTTTTCAGGCCACAGATGGAAGCATTTGAGGATGTTCTCAGCATGCCACACATCGCTGCATTAGACAGGTCACTAAAACCCTGTATGCATGCAGGAGGGACTTGACCAGCTTCCCGATGATCTGGGAGGCACAGAAGTGAGAGAGTTCGAGGATTCTCCAGATTTGCAAACTTCCCCAAGGTGCAGGGAGCAATAGACTGTACGCACATCGTGATGCGGGCACCTTTTCAGGATGCTGAGGTTTTCAGGAACCGCAAGGGATTCCACTCCCTGAATGTCCAACTCGTTGTCGACCACCAGCAAATTATACTGGCAGTGAATGCTAAATTTCCGGGCACCATCCATGATGCTCACATCCTGCGTGAGAGCACTGTACCTTACTTGTTTAACAATGAGCCACAAGGTCAATGCTGGATGCTTGATGATAAAGGATATGGCCTCGCCACCTGGCTGATGACGCACTTCGTGACACCCACACCGAAGCCGAGAGGCGATACAACGAGAGCCACAGAGCAACTCGCAATATCGTGGAGAAAACCGTTGGAGTGCTGAAGCAGCGCTTCAGACGCCTGGACCATTCAGGAGGCAAGCTCCAATACCACCCTGAGCAGGTAGCTCAATTTGTCGTGCTGTGCTCCATGCTGCACAACTTGGCTATCAGGAGGGGACAAGAATTGCCTGATGAGTCTGACAGTCCACCTCACCAGAGAGAGGAAGAGGAGGACGAGGAGGCCCAGATAATCAGGCTGACGCTGAAGCCATGCCCCCGCCCCCCTGTAGACCGCATGAAAGGGCCCGTGGTGGCATGATAGCTGCAAGAGCCTTATGGCAGGAGCTCATCAATGATCGCTTTGCCTGAAAAAACGTTGGTGTTATTTACAAGGTTGACACACTGCTGGGTGTGCAGGTCATAGATCAATGGTGCACATCACCTTGGTGACAGTTAAACTAGTTGATTGAAGTTAAGAGTAATTATACCCTTTGATGTTAAGGAATCACCAGCGTGTAATAGTGCAGCTATCTGAGCCAATGTGCTACAAGGTTTTATTAAATAAAAAACATTTAAACTGACTATTAGTCTGAAATCATCAGTATTTCTGTACAAACCAATCCTTCCCCCACCCCACCCCCGCTTCTCCTCCCCATCTCTACCCCTTCCCCTTCCCCTTCTGACTCCAAGCCGCCTGGCCAAGGTGATGCTGCATTGCGGGGTGGGGGGGGGGGGCGTTGATGGCCGAAGCACTGTTTGGACAAATATGGGAGAGGACGGTCCAGAGGTGGGAATGTGCTCTGAGCCAAAAGCAAGATCAAGATGTTGTACTGGCTCTCATGTATGGTTGGCAATGGGGGTGCGGCACCTTGGGGTGCAGTGTCGAGCTCAATGACCACTGAGAGCCTCTGCCACCAGTGTTCGTGCTTACAGCTCCAGGGCCTCCTCCATCCCTTCCATTTTATATGCTATTTGTTACATAGAAACATAGAAAATAGGTGCAGGAGTAGGCCATTTGGCCCTTCGGGCCTGCACCACCATTCAATACAATCATGGCTGATCATTCACCTCAGTACCCCTTTCCTGCTTTCTCTCCATACCCCTTGATCCCTTTAGCTGTAGGGGCCATATCTAACTCCCTCTTGAATATATCCAATGAACTGGCATCAACAACTCTCTGCGGTAGGGAATTCCACAGGTTAACAACTCTGAGTGAAGAAGTTTCTCCTCAGCTCAGTCCTAAATGGCTTACCCCTTATCCTTAGACTGTGTCCCCTGGTTCTGGACTTCCCCAACATCGGGAACATTCTTCCTGCATCTAACCTGTCCACTCCCGTCAGAATTTTATATGTTTCGATGAGATCCCCTCTCATCCTTCTAAACTCCAGTGAATACAGGCTCAGTCGATCCAATCTCTCCTCATATGTCAGTCCTGCCATCCCGGGAATCAGTCTGGTGAATCTTCGCTGCACTCCCTCAATAGCAAGAACGCCCTTCCTCAGATTAGGAGACCAAAACTGAACACAATATTCCAGGTGAGGCCTCACCAAGACCCTGTACAACTGCAGTAAGACCTCCCTGCTCCTGTACTCAAATCCCCTAGCTATGAAGGCCAACATACCATTTGCCTTCTCCACCACCTGCTGTACCTGCATGCCAACTTTCAATGACTGTTGTACATGACACCCAGGTCTCGTTGCACCTCCCCTTTTCCAAATCTGTCACCATTCAGATAATATTCTGCCTTCGCGTTTTTGCCTCCAAAGTGGACAACCTCACATTTATCCACATTATACTGCATCTGCCATGCATTTGCCCACTCACCTAACCTGTCCACGTCACCCTGCAGCCTTTTAGCATCCTTCTCACAGCTCACACTGCCACCCAGCTTAGTGTCATCTGCAAACTTGGAGATATTACACTCAATTCCCTCATCCAAATCATTAATGTATATTGTAAAGAGCTGGGGTCCCAGCACTGTGCCCTGCGGCACCCCACTAGTCACTGCCTGCCATTTTGAAAAGGACTCGTTTATCCTGACTCTCTGCTTCCGATCTGCCAACCAGTTCTCTATCCACGTCAGTACATTATCCCCAACACCATGTGCTTTAATTTTGCACACCAATCTCTTATGTAGGACCTTGTCAAAGCCTTTTGAAAGTCCAAATACACCATATCCACTGGTTCTCCCTTGTCCACTCTACCCGTTACATCCTCAAACAATTCTAGAAGTTTTGTCAAGAAGGATTTCCCTTTCATAAATCCATGCTGACTTGGACCGATCCTGTCACTGCTTTCCAAATGTGATGCTATTTCATCTTTAATAATTGATTCCAACATTTTCCCCACTACTGATGTCAGGCTAACTGGTCTATAATTACATTTTCTCTCTCCCTCCTTTCTTAAAAAGTGGTGTTACATTAGCTACCTTCCAGTCCATAGGAACCGATCCAGAGTTGATAGACTGTTGGAAAATGATCACCAATGCAACCACTATTTCTAGGGCTACTTCCTTAAGTACTCTAGGATGCAGACTATCAGGCCCCGGGGATTTATCGGCCTTCAATCCCATCAATTTCCCTAACACAATTTCCTGCCTAATAAGGATTTCCTTCAGTTCCTCCTTCTCACAAGACCCTCGGTCCCCAAGTATTTCCGGAAGGTTATTTGTGTCATCCTTCGTGAAGACAGAACCAAAGTATTTGTTTAACTGGTCCGCCATTTCTTTGTTCCCCATTATAAATTCACCTGAATCTGACAAAAACTCAGTGCCAACTATGTTCTTGGTGCTAAGTAGGCTTTTTGCTACTGGTGAATCTCCGTTGTTTCTCCCACAACAGCCAGACAAGGACACACCACAGCCACACACGCTTTCAGTGCCTCTGAGCTCCTCTCTCTCTGTCTCTTCTCCTGTGCATGTCATGATGACCCTTGACCTCCTGAATCGCGGGAATCGAGCATTGCCATGCCGTTGCTAAGGACGGCCACACTTTACGGCAGGAGGTCAAAATAATTTAACGCTACGCCCATTTGATGTCGCTCACGGTAAGGTCTATTTTCAAAAATGGAAACTAGGTGTTTTGAGAATGGACGAGAAGCCAGCAATCTGAAAACCCTTTTTTCACGGCCCGCTGGAAATAACACCCATTTTTGGGCAATAAGCCCAAAAGTAGAGGTTCTATACCATAGTCTCAAATAAGGGGCCTTCCATTTAAAACTGAGATGAGGAGGAATTTCTTCTCTCAGAGGGTTGTAAATCGATGGAATTCTCTGACCCAGAGAGCTGTGGAGGCTGGGTCATTGAGTATATTTAAGGCGGAGATAGACAGATTTTTGAGCGTTAAGGGAATAAATGATTATGGGGAGCGGGCAGGGAAGCGGAGCTGAGTCCATGATCAGATCAGCCATGATCTTATTAAATGGCGGAGCAGGCTCGAGGGGCCAGGTGTCCTACTCCTGCTCCTATTTCTTATGTTCTTATATTCTTATGAAAACCTCGGTAATCTTAATAGCTAACACCTCCGCTCCTACGTTGATGTTTCCCCCTGGCTGGGGAGTCTAGAACCAGGGGTCACAGTCTCAGAATAAGGGATCGGCCATTTAGGACTGATGTGCGGAGAAACTTCTTCACTCAGAGGGTGGTGAATCTTTGGAATTCTCTACCTCAGAAGGCTGTGAAGGCTCAGTCGTTGAGTATATTCAAGACAGAGATCGATAAATTTTTGGACACTGAGGAAACCAAGGGATATGGTGATAGTGTGGGATGGTGGATTTGAGGTGGAAGATCAGCCATGATCTCATTGAAAGGCGGAGCGGGCTCAAGGGGCCAAATGGCCTACTCCTGCTCCTATTTTTTATGTTTTTATGTTCTTATGGTCTCCAGTTTATACCTATGTTATTACAAATACTGCATCTGTGACCATTTCCAGTCTACAGACCTTACTCCGTGTTATAGAATGATACAGTACAGAAGGAGGCCATTCGGCCCATCGTGTCTGTGCCAGCTCTTTGATAGAGCGATCCAATTAGTCCTACTGCCCTGTAGCCCTGCAAATTTTTCCTTTTCAAATATTTATCCAATTCCCTTTTGAAAGTTGCTGCTCAATTTGTCTTCCGCCACTCTCTCCCGTGGTACATTCCGGATCATAAAAACTCTCTGCTTAGAGACATTTCTCCCTATCCTGCCTCTAGTTCTTACCTGATAATTACCTGACATCTGTGTCCTCTGGTTACCGACCCTCCTGCCAGTGGAAACAGGTTCTCCCTGTCTCCTCTATCAAAACCCTTCCTAATTTTGAACACCTCAATTAAAAGTCCCCTTAACTTCTCTGCTCTAAGGAGAACAACCCCAGTTTCTCCAGTCCTTCCACAAAACTTAAGTCCCACATCCCTGGTACCGTTGTAGTAAACCTCTGTTGCACCCTCTCCAAGGCCTTGACATCCTTCCTAAAGTGTGGTGCCCAGAATTGGCTCAGACCTAACTAGTGATTTGCTGTCACATTTTAGTGTCACACTTCTCTGTCTGCTTTTCCCATTACAAATTCCTAAATCAACATTTGTGATGAAAATTGCCTCTGACAGCTTGTCATGGTTTAATTACACGCTCCCTCCAGTGGTGGCAGTGTAGCGCATCATGTTTGTATCTCCCCAAAACTTTGCTGTACTACACAGAAACTACAACCAATTCTTGTCTCTTCTTCTCAAATTGTTCTTCATGTTTCCATTCACTCCCTCCACCACCGGCGCACCGTGGCTGCAGTGTGTACCATCTACAGGATTCACTGCAGCAACTCGCCAAGGCTGCTTCGGGCAGCACCGCCCAAACCCGCGATGTCCACCACCTAGAAGGTCAAGGGCAGCAGGCGCATGGGAACATCATCACCTGCAAGCTCCTCTCCAAGTCACACACCATCCTGACTTGGAAATATATCGGCCGTTCCCTCATCGTTGCTGGGTCAAAATCCTGGAACTCCCTCCCTAGCAGCACTGTGGGAGCATCTTCACCACACGGACTGCAGCGGTTCAAGAAGGCGGCTCACCACCACCTTCTCAAGGGGCAATTAGGGATGGGCAATATATGCTGGCCCACACCCCATGAATGAATAAAAATAAAAAATTAAAAATGATATAAAATCTAAGTGTTCTATAAAAATAAGGACAGGATGCATGACTGATTTATGCCTGTGCGCTTTGGTCCAATTATCCCCCGCCCTCTGGTGACCTTTCACCTGGAGATTACACATGGTCTGGACTCACCATGAGCAAAAACACAGAGGTCAATCAGTCCTCATGATACTGTGTTGGGTGAATCTCGGTTTGGGGAGGAAGGGCTAGACATTGATGTCACAATCAACAGGGTACAGGTCTGCCAATAACTGCACAGTCGACAGGACTTATACCTGCTTCAGTGTCATCTCCCGCCTTTCTGTCTCACACATGCCAATGAGGGATTGCTGCATCACCAAAACACACTGAATTCAAGACCCATTCCAGAGACTGGAGCACAAAATATAGGTCCACACCCCTTATGGTGCCATACTGATGGAGTGCAGCACTGTCGGAGGTGTCGTCTTTCAGTGGAACCTCTCAGATGCATGTGAAAGACCTTGTGGCACTTTTTGGAAGAAGAGCAGGGGAGTTTGCCCCAGTCAATATTTATCTCTCAACCCACATGAAAAAAACAGGGTCATTATCACATTGGTGTTTGTCAGAAGTTCCTGTGCGCACATTGGCTGCTGCGTTTCCTACATTACAACAGTGACTGTACTTCAAAAGTACTTAATTGGCTGCAGAGCGTTTTGGGGCGTGCTGAGGATGTGAAAGGCGCTATAGAAATGCAAATTCTTTATTTCCTTTCTCCTTTTTAAAGTTGATCCTCATGCAGGAGAAGGACCTGGGTGACATGGAGGTCTGAACAATATGGGGGCTGAAGACTGAAGGGAATGTTTGCTCCAGGAACAGAGTGGGAGGCAAGACCAAGGCCCCGCAAAATTGGCCTTCCCGTCATTTTTCCAGAGTTTTCCCCCTCCTCTTCCGGGGAAGTTACAGCAGACGAGCAGGAGAAACTGCGTGGACATTCCCGCCCACCCCCGCAACATTTGAAGGAGACCCGGGAGTTGTCTCGGTGTCTCAGCTTCTGTCGGTCCCTCAGCCAACAACATCAGCACTGCTGATCCGTC
Source organism: Pristiophorus japonicus (assembly GCF_044704955.1). Classification (NCBI taxonomy): domain Eukaryota; kingdom Metazoa; phylum Chordata; class Chondrichthyes; family Pristiophoridae; genus Pristiophorus; species Pristiophorus japonicus. The sequence goes on from NC_092000.1 coordinate 20,746,926, forward strand.
TCACTGCTGCTGTTCAGGCAATCCCGCTGCAAAATGGCTGCCGCGGCTGCCTCGATATCAACAAGTCTCTATGGGCCAAAAGTCGTTTCTTGTGCGCAGTGCTAAAGCACGTTTTCACACGATGAATTAATCATTCCATTCACACATGTGAAGGATTCATATCTGTGTCTCCTAACATCACCTCACCTCAGAAGTTCTAGAAATGGAACTACTCTCTCACAAACCTGCGCACTTCATATTGCAATATCTTCACCGGCCTTCATTGTCCACAGTTTCTCCTCCGCTCAGGACCTTTGACCTGGCCTCCCACTCCAGTCCTGGAGCCAGAACCCCTTCAGCCCCGCCTTCTGTCCCCAGATAGTTCAAGCCTCCTTCTCACCTGGCATGCAGCCTCCCCTGCGTGAGGACCCGCTTTCAATGAATAAGTTTACCATAACCCAAGGGGAGGGAATGCTCCTGCACGGTTGCATCGCTTTTCACCCTTATTTCATTTCCATTACTAGTGAACGGATCCACAGATGTCTCCAGCTCAACGGAGAGTGTCTTCACCCATCCCACAGTTGTGTTTGACGGAAAGATACACGGCAAGAATGTGAAGAAGGAGGAGAACAAATAAATAGGTGACTGATGTCGCCTACCCTGAACCAACCAGACCTGTACATTTCCATCCCCCAGTGCCACACCATCCTCCCATCACTGAAACACACACAGGGCAACTTTCACCTTCACCCCCCTGACAGTACCCTGGCCCATTGTAGAACCTGCTCGATTTTCAAAGGACCATTAGGAACAGGGACAGGCCAGCGGTGAGAGACTGTAAAGGACATGATCGGGGCCCAGGTGAGGTGTGAGTTCGGGGCCAGGGACCCAGGGACCCAGGGGCAGCACGGACCAGCCCACACTGCGATATGTGTGTGCACTAGGTCCACGCAGCAGAGCTGTTCTCCAGTCGTCTTGGTTAACCCTTGCCACTGGACCAAGACCTAGCTCTGTCAAGCCCGTGTGGTGGCTGGTGTGCAATGGCCACCCCACGTTAAAAAAATCCACGCACAGGCATCTTCCACCCTTCAGGATGTAGTTCGGGTCCTTCATTGAAACACCTGTGAACGCGTCCTTTTTTGGCGTGGAAGCAAGTCAGCCTCGTTTCGAGGGACCGCCTATGATGATGATGATGGAGGCCATTCGGCCCCTCGATCCTGCTCCGCCATCCAATCAGAGAACAGCTGATCAGCACCTCACCCCCGTTGCTCCAACTCCCATGGTACCCTCAGCTAATACAAAAATCTATCAAGCTCAGTCTTGGAAGCTCCAATTGACCCTCGGCATCCACAGCCTTTTGTTGGGAGAGAGTTTCAGATTCCTACCAGCCTCTGTGTGAAAATCTGTTTCCCGATTTTGCTCCTGAACGGCCTGGCTCTCATTTGAAGATGATGTCTCCTCTCCCCCCGCCCCCCTCCCCTCGTTCTTGATTTCCCCCACCAGAGAAAATAGTTTCTCCGAATCTAACCTGCCCGTTAAACATTTCAAAACACCTCGCTCAGTTTGCCTCCCAATCTCCTAAACTCAAGGGAATCCAAGCCAAGTTAATACAACCTGTCCTCGTAATTTAACCCCAGGTATCATGGATTTCAACGGCATGAAAATCGGGCGGGTTCTACATCAGACGGGTGATCCGCTCACCCAGGCTGTTGCCAAGGCGATGATGGTGAACTTGCCTTGGCGGTGATGTGGCACAGGTTCGCTAAATTAATCCCTGGGATGGGATGTCTGTCTTATGATGATGTAGAATGGGCCTATACTCTGGAATTTAGAAGAATTAAAGTTGATCTCATTGAAACAGACAATATTCTGAAGGGGATTGACAAGGTAGATGCTGAGAAGTTATTTCCCCCGGGCTGGAGTGTCTAGAACCAAGGGTCACAGTCTCAGGATAAGGGGTCGGCCATTTAAAACAGAGATGAGGAGGAATTTCTTTGTTCAGAGAATTGTGAATCTTTGGAATTCTCTGCCCCATAGGGCTGTGGATGCTGGGTCTCTGAATACATTCAAAGCTGCGATAGATAGATCTTTGGGGTCTAGGGGAATCAGGGAATATGGAGATCGGGGGGGATAAAGTAGAGTTGAGGTCAATGATCACCCATGATCTTATTGAATGGGGGAGCAGGCTCGAGGGGCCGAATGGCCTACTCCTGCTCCAAATTCCTATGTTGTTACGTTCTTATGAAAGTTGCCCCCAGTAATCTCAAACAAATTCGGACCTTTTGTTGAAAGTTTCTGCAACGGTCCTTCGCTTGTGTTTCTCAACCCCTCCTGTGCGTTGAGCAAACATATTGCACCACCGTACAGCCACCTCTGTTTCTCCTTTTTGCATCGACAGCCTTTTCGTGTCACCCTTTTATTAAAGAATCTAACATTGTGCAATGACGGCATTTCACGGTCTCAGCTTCCTGTTGGGGCAAAACAGGATGTTTCACCCCCGGAGCAGTACATCACTCGATCTCCCTGGGTTAGAGCAACAATTTCTTCCTTCCTCCAGCTCACTTTGATCAGCGTAAACATTCACGGCCAAAGAAAAAGTGGGTTCAGGTAGACCTACTGCTGGCGACATCAGGGTAAAAAGTCAACTGCACCTACTCCTGGTTCCTGTGGGACCTTATAACAGGAAATTGCACCCTCTCAGTATGCTGGGCTGCATCCAATAAAGTTCAAGTGTGGGTAATCCCAGGGTTGGGAGTGTGGTGTTTCTCGATTTACACTTTCAATCTGAAGCAGCTGCAGTGAAATACTTCCCCCTTTTGGCAACTCACTCGAACCAGTAGAGAAAATGTTTCCCCTTGTGGGGGAGACCAAAACTAGAGGCCATAACTATAAGATAGTCACCAATATATCCAACAGGGAAATCTTCTTTCCCCAGAGAGTGGTGAGAATGTGGAGCCTGAAAAGAAAAAGAAAGCCTGGTATTTATATAGCGCCTTTCACATCCCAAAGCGCTTTACAGCCAATGAAGCACTTTTGGAGTGTAGTCACTGTTGTAATGTGGGAAACGCAGCAGCCAACTTGCGCACAGCAAGCTCCCACAAACAGCAATGTGATAATGACCAGATAATCTGTTTTTAGTGATGTCGATTGAGGGATAAATATTGGACAGCACCGGGGATAACTCCTCTGCTCTTCTTCGAAATAGTGCTATGGGAGTTTTTACGTCCACCTGACAGGGCAGACGGGGCCTCGGTTGAACGTCTCATCCGAAAGACGGCACCTCTGACAGTGCGGCGCTCCCTTAGCACTGCACTGGGAGTGTCAGCCTAGATTTTTTTTTTAATTATTCAAGTTTCTGGAGTGGGACTTGAACCCACAACCTTCTGATGCAGAAGCAAGTGTGCTCATCATCATAGGCAGTCCCTCGAATCGAGGATGACTTGCTTCCACGTCAAAAAGTTCACAGGTGTTTCAATGAAGCACCTAAAATTCCAGATCCCGAACTGAATCTTGAAGGGTGGAAGATGCCTGTGCGTGGATTTTTTTAACGTGTGGTGGCCGTTCCACATGGGCTAGACAGAGCTAGGTCTTGGCCCAGTCGCAAGGATTAACCGGGACGAGTGGAGATCTGCTCTGCTGCACGGACCTAGTGCGCACACATATCGCAGAGTGGGCTGGCCCGTGCTGCCCCTGGGTCCTCACCTCTTCTAGGCCCCAAACTCGCGCCTCTCCTGGGCCCTGATCACGTCCCTCTACAATCTCTCGCCGCTCCTTCGCCCCGACCTCGCCACTCCTGCAGTACCTGCCCGCGCTCCCAATCCACGCAAGTGTGCTACCCACTGAGCCACAGCTGATACTGGAGTGGTTGAGGCGAATAGTACAGATGCATTACGTCAGCGACTGTGATGCAAAGGCAGTTCATTGGCTGTAAAGCGCTTGAAGTTGTGAAAGGCATGATATACATGCAAGTCTTTCTTTTCATATAAGAGGACACTAGAAAAGTACATGAGGGAGAAAGGAATAGAAAGATATGCTACTCGGGTTATTGTAAAAGCAACATAAATTCGATCAAAGTACTAGAATTTGGAGCTTGGTACAGGCTGGATGAGCCATCACTAAGATCGCCTATTTCTATTTTCGTAACATCCACCCTTGCCTCAGTTAATCTGCTGCTGAAGCCCCCATCTGTGCCTTTGTTACCTCTAGACGTGACTATTCCCATGCACTTCTGGCTGGCCTCCCATCTCCAACCCCCCAAAGGTCATCCAAAACTCGGCTGCCCGTGTCCTAACTTGCACCAAGTCCTGCTTACCCATCACCCCCTGTGCTCGCTCACCTACATTGGCTCCCGGTTAAGCAACACCTCGATTTCAAAATTCTCATCCTTGTTTTCAAATCCCTCCATGGCCTCGCCCCCTCCCTATCTCTGTAATCTCCTCCAGCCCCACAACCCCCCCCCCCCCCCCGAGATGTCTACTCTCCTCTAATTCTGCCCTCCTGAGCATCCCTGATTATAATCACTCAACCATCGGTGGCTATGCCTTCTGTTGCCTGGGCTCCAAGCTCTGGAACTCCCTTCCTAAACCTTTCTGCCTCTCCAACTCTCTTTCCTCCTTGACCAAGCTTATCCTTAATATCTTCTTATGTCAAATTTTGTTTGCTACCGCTCCTGTGAAGATGTTTTACTACATTGAAGGCACTACGTGAATGTACATCATTGAGAATCAGTTGAAAGCAATTGATCACATTCTAAAGCTTCTACCATCCTGGTAGCCACACGATACAACAATAATGGAATTTTTGACTGATCACAGCAATCAATTAGTCTACGACAGACACAGACACGAGGCGAGGAAAACCCCCAGTGGTGGAGAACTTTGGGACCCACAGCTCCAAAGTCTTCTGTTCCTTTCAAGCATGCCACACTCACCATATGTGTCACAGTTGGGAATTACATATGATTCATGTTCTCTGTTTTATTCCATCACAGACTACTGTGTTATTGAACCCAGTTTGTGTGGTAGAAATGTTTACTGTCACTCATCTCGCTATGGCCACTACTGTATCTGCATTGGAGAAATCAAGCACAGTAACTTGATGAAACCTTGCCGAGGTAATGATTTATTTTGTACATGTTTATCAACATTGGATTGAATAGAGTTGCTTCTCAGACCCAAAAGAGCGAAGCGGAGAAGTTTAGGGGCAAAATGTGGCAAGCACAACATTTATTTTTTAAAACACCTGGAGGGAAAAGTTGATTAGCGACCATTTTGTGGCACTAACATCGCCTGAGCGCTAATTTTAGCGTCGGGCGATATTTAACGCCTGAGTTAGCGATATTGATTTTTAGTGTCCTAAGAATGGAGTGCAGCGCTAAGGGAAGCGTTCCACATTTCTCTAAGGGCGCTCAGCCGCTTGCGCTACTGAAGTTCTGCCGCTAACGTACCAGATTCCTAGCGCTTACAGAGAAGGTTCGCTGTAAAAAATGAAGACTTAAAAAAACATTACAATTCAAATAATTAACACAGCAGGAATACCAAAAACAGTAGAATCAATGCCCATTAAGTTAAATAAAATCTCTAAAACTTACCTTATATACTCATCCCTTTCATTAGCGCCCCGGGAAGCTGTGATCACCAGCCTCTCACATAAGAACAGATGAAAAATGATGGACAGGTAAAGACCACCTGGTTCATCGAGCCTGTCGCCTGTCCCACAGAATTGTGATACCTTGTGTATCACAACATATACAATCCCCCCCCGCCCCACACCCTAAACCATGTGATCTCCTGGGAGAGGAAGAAAAGACCCCGGGCCAATTTGGGGCGAAAAAACAAATTGGGAAATTCCTCTCCGACCCAGCTAAGCGAACGAAACTGGTCCAGAAGATCACTCTGGCCATTAAATTCCCTGCAGTATCCACCTTCTGTTGGAGTTAATCTCTGCCGCAGTCAGAAACAAATCCAGCTTTTGCTGGAAGGAATTCAATGAATCTGCATCTTTCTGGCATGATCAGCGGTAGACGGTAAGCCAGGCGATGACATACAAGTTGGTTTCCGTGGCACTACTGGGTGGGGTTGCACATTGGTGCAACAATCCCGAGTGCTACGTATTAGCACCGCCGCCAAAACTCTATTCAAGTTGGCAAGCGGCGCTAATATCGCTGAGTCTGGGCGATAACCCATTAGCGCCCCCAGTGACACCCTTTGCCAGCACTTATAGGTAGCGCACATCTATTCCATTTCACGTCCCTGGTTTGACTTTTTTGAGCAACTTTCCTGTCTCCCATGTGTGTTAATCCCTTTAGGATCACATTTATTTCGTGTGATTTCATTTGTTTTAGGAATGTTTTCATCCTGCATGCTCAGCATTGCACCATTAAAGGTGTTCCCCGTGTCCTCTCATGAAGTGTTTTTCAGCAACACAACCCAATCCGTTTGCTTTAGCTGCTTCCTCACTTCTTTGAATGTAACCCTTTCAAAGTTGTACACCTGACTCCGATCCCTAAGCGCGTGTTGAAGTTGATCATTCTTCTTGGTAAATTATTTTGATTTTCTCAAATTTTGCCCTGATGTGCCATGCAACTGGCCTGCAGTGTCCAGATTTTGTGCTCATATCTCTGGAGTAATACTTGAAGCCACAATCGTCTGATTCAGAGGCACATGAGTCACTGAGTCACAGCTGACCCCTAGTTTTGCTCAGACATTGCACTCAGGCTGGGAAATGACTCAATGTTGAGATAACTCTCACAATAGATGTTTGGGCAGAAATCTTATTTTCTTTTCGAACATTTTAATTACATCTTAAATATCTTTCTGAATTCATAGACTTGAACAGGATCGACACAGTACAATGCAGCTCGAAGAATATATTAAAGGTGGGAAAGTTAATCTATGTGTTTGTGTGAGTCTGCGTAATCTATTACCTGAATTATCGATATAGCTGTGTCAATATATTTAACGTTTGGATGAGACGTTAAACCAAGGTCCTGTCTGCCCTCTGAGGTGGACATAATAGATCCCATGGTACTATTTCCAAGATTTGGGGAGTTATCCTCAGTGTCCTGGCTAATATTCATCCACCAACCAATATCATGAATAACTTACCCACTCTACAGTGTAGATACCCGACCCATTGCACAAGTTCCACCACTGAGGAATCCTCCAACAATGACACCCACATGGTCTGTGTGCAAGGAGGGGGGGTAATGTATGAGGCCAGGCACAGGGATCACACCTGGCACCCACACAACCCTCACCACAACCTCCCTCTGACGGGACTGGACAGGTTAGATGCGGGAAGAATGTTCCCGATGTTGGGGAAGTCCAGAGCTAGGGGACATAGTCTTAGGATAAGGGGTAGGCCATTTAGGACCGAGATGAGGAGAAACTTCTTCGCTCAGAGAGTTGTTAACCTGTGGAATTCCCTGCCGCAGAGAGTTGTTGGTGCCAGTTCATTGGATATATTTAAGAGGGAGTTAGATATGGCCCTTACAGCTAAAGGGATCAAGGGGTATGGAGAAAAAGCAGGAAAGGGGTACTGAAGGAATGATCAGCCATAATCTTGTTGAATGGCGGTGCAGGCTCGAAGGGGCAAATAGCCTACTCCTGCACCTATTTTCTATGTTTCTATGTTAAAATAGATTTTATCTGATCTTTAGCGCATTGCTATTTGCCATGTTTCCTACATTACAATAGCGGCTACACTTCAAAAGTACTTCATTGGCTGTAAAGCGCTTTGGGACGTCCTGAGGTCAGGAGTCGCGCTATATTAATGCAAGTTTTCTTTTTATACATGTATGATCTATGTGCGATCATGTATGATCGATGTATCCAGGTACCGGCCTCTGAAAATGTTATGAGAAGGGGGACTTCAAGTGAACTGCAGTCAACTCTCTTGCTCTGAAGATTTTGACGCCTTATTTCTCATCTTCTCACAGTCTTCCCGGCCCACATTCCTCACATTTTGCTCACTGATCAATTCAACTATTAACCTGATCAATGACTGGTTCGAGAAGCACAGTGGACCTTTCCCTTTGCCGGTTAGTAAAGACACATTCTCCATTGTTGCGCAAGCGGTGACATTGATGTTTAAGCTCTGGGTTGGGATTAAGAGTTCTGAATGCCCATCAATTCGCTTCAAACCTTCCGTGACCAACACATTGGGTTGTATTTTCGGTTGTCTAACGCCACAGTTAGCAGCCAGAGGTGGCGTTAATGGGAGCGTTAGGGCTTAGCATTAGACCGGGCGTGCAGCGTTTAGCAACCTGACGGAAAATTCATGAGAGGCTCACCGGGGGCACAAACTGCTGCCTCCCGGCTGCTGACGATCGCTGCGATCCTGACGAATTTCCGGTGCAACGCCCACGCTCGCGCCCTGGTCAGTAAATTCGGTGCGCGCGCCTCATTGAAAGCCCGCCAATAACAACGTCTGGAAAACCAGTCAGTGCAGGCTTGCAGAGTCGTTAACTGGCAGCTACTTCAAGGGATGAGGGAGCGCTTCCCTCGGAGGTCACAGTCAGTGCAACGTTTACACACAGCACGGTGTGTGAGCCTCCCAGTTTGCAGCAGCAGACAGACATAACAGTACGGTGGGGGGGGGAAACAAGTGATTTTGAAAACTTTAATGGGTGCATTACTAGGCCACGTCTTTAAGACTCGGCTTTTCCCCGAGATCTGATTCGGAGTTCCATGCATGCGCAATGGGCCTGCACAATGTACCGACCAAACCTTTGTTATCACCCTCCCCTCACCCCAGCTCTGGTGTGCAATGGCCGATTTAGCGCCCCTGTCAGCTCTTCAACAAATTCGGATGAATTTCTGGGCAGGAGGCGCAAACTTTTTCAAGGCGTTAAAATTACCGCCCCGCCTGGGTTACCGCCGCAACAGAGGCATGACCGAATTTCTCCCCCATTATCTTTCCCAGTACTCATTCTAAGTTGACTGGCTTTGTTTCAGTGCTGCCCTCCTCCCAGGAGGGGGCGAGAGTGGGGGCATCGGTTGTGATGTTGGGTCTGGTGGCATGAGGCTCATGCCCAATATCACCCTATGGGCCCAGGCAAGAATCGAGCCAATCAGAACCAACCTATCACCATTTACCCTCTCATAACCTTGAAGTCCTCTATGAGGTCACCCCCTCAGAGCTCTCCACTCCATTGGAAAAAGCCCGAGGAACATCAGCCTAGATTTTGTGCTCAAGTCTCTGGAGTGGGGCTTGAGCCCTCAACCTTCTGACTCAGAGGCGAGAGTGCTGCCCACTGAGCCACGGCTGCTGTTCACTGGGTCCGTGTGTGGAGCTACCAAAGGAACTGTGACGATCTGTGTTATCCGTTATCTGTCTTCACTGGGATGGAAGTGAAACGCTTTGTCCTCCACAGCAAATCATTTCAACCACCAATGATCTTCTCGGGAATGACTCCCTGTGGGACGGCATGGAAAGGAAAGAGCAGCTCCTGTCAGCGTCCATCATCCTGCAGTCCATGGAAAACGTGGCCATTGCTGCCGGTCTGGATTCACCGGGTGACAAACCGATAACGAGTTCAACTGAAAATATCGGTGAGTTCAAAAGAAGATATTTTACACAATGGGTTTTCTTGAGGCAGCTGTGTGTGAGTCGTGTGAGGAATAACATGTACTGACATCCTATATAACACCCAGAATGTAGAATCTGTCCCAAAATATTCAGTGATTCTATAATCCCTGGGATATAATGGGGGGAAATTGCGGTCGGAGGCTTCCTCCGTACGAACGACTCCGACGACAATATACGAAAGTACCTGGTGGTCCCAGAGGAATATAAGACCCCGGTCGGAGGCCTAGGTTCGCTGTGCAGTGTACAGGAAGATGTCTTTCATGTACATACATACATACTGGTATCACGTGGGCCGGGACCACCAATCACCATGCAGTATTCTCATTGTCAAAAATGGGAACTCTGTATGGACCTCACATTACTATCAATGAGAAAACCCCCTAAAACACCGAAACGCAGCATAATAAAGAAATAGACCTGACTATTCCAACTCACTCCTGGCTGCCTTCCCACATTCTACCCTACGTAAACTTGAGGTTATCCAAAACTCAGCAGGTACCGTGTCCTCACTCGCACAAAGTCCCGCTCACCCATCATCCCCTGTGCTCACTGACCTACATTGGCTCCCGGTTAAGCAACGCCTCGATTTCAAAATTCCATCCTTGTTTACAAATCACTCCATGGCCTTGCCCCTCCCTATCTCTGTAATCTTTGTCAGCCTCACAATCCCACAAGATGTTTGCACTCCTCACTTTTGTCCTCTTGAAAATCCCTCATTATAACTGCTCAACCATCGGTGGCCGTGCCTTCAGTTTTTTTTGTCCTAAGCTCTGGAGCTCCCTCCCTAAACATCTCCGTCTCTCTACCTCTCTTTCATAAGAACATAAGAAGATAAGAAATAGGAATTGGAGTATAACATACGGACCCTTAAGCCTGCTCCACCATTCAATAAGATCATGGCTGATTTGATCATGGACTCAACTCAACTTCCCTGCCCACTCCCCATAGCCCCTTCTCCCCTTATCGTTTAAGAAACTGTCTATTTCTGCCTTAAATTTATTCAATGTCCCAGCTTCCACAGCTCTCTGAGGCAGCGAATTCCACAGATTTACAACCCTCTGAGAGAAGAAATTTCTCATCTCAGTTTTAAGTGGGCGGCTCCTTATTCTAAGATCATGCCCTCTAGTTCTAGTCTCCCCCATCAGTGGAAACATCCTCTCTGCATCCATCTTGTCAAGCCCCCTCATAATCTTATACGTTTCGATAAGATCACGTCTCATTCTTCCGAATTCCAATGAGTAGAGGCCCAAACTACTTAACTTTTCCTCATAAGTCAAACCCTTCATCTCAGGAATCAACCAAGTGAACCTTCTCTGAACTGCCTCCACGCAAGTATATCTTCTCGTAAATTTGGAAATATGGAAATATGCACGCAGTATTCCAGGTGTGCCCTCACCAATACCCTGTATAGCTGTAGCAAGACTCCCCTGCTTTTATACTCCATCCACTTTGCAATAAAGGCCAAGATTACATTGGCCTTCCTGATCACTTGCTGTACCTGCATACTATCCTTTTGTGTTTCATTCACAAGTAACCCCCAAGTCCCGCTGTACTGCAACACTTTGCAATCTTTCTCCATTTAAATCATAACTTGCTCTTTGATTTTTTTTCTGCCAAAGTGCATGACCTCACACTTTCCAACATTATACTCCATCTGCCAAATTTTTGCCCACTCACTTAGCCTCTCTATGTCCTTTTGCAGATTTTTTGTGTCCTCCTCACACATTGCTTTTCCTCCCATCTGTATTGTCAACAAACTTGGCTACATTACACTCAGTCCCTTCTTCTAAGTTGTTAATATAGATTGTAAATAGTTGGGGTCCCAGCACTGATCCCTGCGGCACCCCACTAGTTAATGGTTGTCAACCAGAGAATGAACAATTTATCCCGACACTGTTTTTGTTAGTTAGCCAATCCTCTATCTATGTTAATATATTACCCCCAACCCCGTGAACTTTTATCTTGTATCCTTTAAGACGCTCCTTAAAACCTACCTCTTTAAACAAGCTTTTGGTCATCTGCCTTAATTTCTTCTTTTGTGGCTCGGTGTCAAATTTATCTGTTTTGTCTTATAACACTGTTGTGAAGCGCCTTGGGACATTTTACTACTTTAATGGCACTGTATAAATAAAAGTTATTATTATCAATAAAACACCTCACATATTTAAAATTAATTAAAATTAAATGTAATTAAGGCCCAGAAAATCTGACCTCCCGGGTCTGTACGGTTTTCAGCACAATGCGCATGTGTTGAAAACCGACTTTTCTGATCTGTCAAGCTCCAGCTTAACAGATCATCCGCATATTAGGAGAGAGGACATTTGCACGGGCAAGTTTGCGGGATTTACCCATATCTTGCCCTTCAAATCTCTTCAAAACCCTTGTGCCTGATAAAAGCAGCCACATAGCCTACTTTTACAGGCGTAAGAGTTTTAAAACACACTTAAAACATGAAAAGTAAAATTAAAAAACACATTTTATTTTTAAAACCCTGCCCACTACACTAAGTTTATTTTAAACCATAATTTAAAAAAACTTTTTTTAAACTTTTTTTTTCTCTAAGATATTTATTAACTTTAATTTCAATTAATTTTAATTCTGTGAGGTGTGTTTTGTATTTTTTATTTGGTGTTATTGTGTTTGTTTTTTTTCTCGATTAATAGCAATGAGAACTGGTAGATACGGAGTTCCCATTGCTATTAATTGGGAATACTGTACCTGATTGGCTGAGCAGTCACACGTGACTGCACCATCTGCGCGGGAACCTGGAGGACGGGAGCGCGCTCCGCAGCACGGGAAGAGAAGGCCTCCCCACTGGAATCCCACGCTCCTCCGGGACCACCAGGTACTTTCGAAAAGATTCTCCGGTCGGAAGCGTTCGTTCGAAAGGAGCCGGAATTTCAGAGCTTATATATTTATTGAAATTTTTTTAATGTGTTTTAATAGGGTTAAAAATAAACTTACCTTAATGGACAGGGTTTTTAATATATAAAAATGTGTGTTGAAATGTAATTTTTATACATTTTTTAAGTGCTTTGTTAGTAAAAGTAAGCTATGTGCCTGCTTTTACCAGGCGTAAGAGTTTGAAGGACATTCGCTGGACATGAGTTGGGCAAATAGCACAATCTCTCCCGCACAGATGCCCTTTTCCCTGGGACATGTGCGATCTGTATGGAGAAATCTTGACAGATCGGAAGAGCCAGTTTTCGGCGCATGCGCTTCGCACCCCGAGAACCTACTTTTGCGAGGACCCACCGGGTTCATCCCTCTTCGTAAGCAGCCGGCGAGGCCGCAATTTTCAGCCCAATTCGATCATTTTTGTCAAGATACTTGTGATTCTGAATCGGAAACGTTTCAAATGCAAGGCCTTTGGGTCTTATGTAACCAAAACATTGGCACTCCTGGGGCCTCACTGAATTGAACCAGTGAAAAGATGGGCCATAAAGACCAGGTTTCTTGCCCGGTCTGTCCGGAGTGAGCTGGGCTCGGGTGGATTGCCCCAAGAGCACTGCACCTCGACCAACGGCGGGAAAGGAGGATTAGGGAGTAACAGTCAAGCCCATTCTCATCCTCACCAGAGATCCAAACACAGGCCCTTCCAGCAGAAACCCAGTCTGGTTTCCCCCTCCATAGACTGCTGACACTTGTTGTCAAGGCTCACACACGAATAATGACCACTTCAGCAAGGTACCAGAGAGTGAGCAGTGTCTGTAGAACTCTAGCACCAGAAGGATTCTGGATCGGGACCGAATCCAGTTCCATCTGACTCCATCCCATAGTTTATAGAGAGCCGTTTTCAATGGGATGAGGACCTAAGTGAGCTCAAGCTCCTAAAAGCTGTGACCCCCATCCCAAATTGTGAAGATGGGGCCATATGCCGAGTGGCTGGGAACTGCCACGAGTCCCGTTGAGACCTTGTGAAAGGCCCCAAAAGCTCTACAGATAATTGATCCCAGAGGGGATTGAGAATTTCTTGTCCCACCAAATGACTCCTTCCCAGAGCGAAATGGTTTCTTTACCCCTGTTTTCTTCCACCTCGGATGGGTTTTGGGATGACTTATGGTGGAGCACCATGGCTCACTCCATCTTCCCAGGGGGGAATCGGGGCAATCATCGCTCAAGTGTCTGCGGCCCACCCCAACTATAAAGATGGTTTTTCCCATTTCCCACCATTCGGAGCGGGGTCAGAATCTTCAGGCTTGGGTGGACTTTGGCCTCTCTTTGCCTCACTGGGGGATGGGGCCATTGGAAACCGGCCCAACTGTTTTCAGAAATGGTGAAGAAAGTATATAAGAGCTGAGAAAGGCCAATGATGAAGAAGAATCACTACATTTAAATGGCATTTTGAACTCAATTTGAATTTGATGCTTTGGAGTTTCGTACTCATCAACCTGTGAGTTGGTGATGCATAGTTTTGGTCTCCTTATCTAAGGAAGGATAACTTTGCTTTGGAGGTGGTTCAACAAAGGTTCAGTAGATTGATTCCTGGGATGAGAGGGCTGTCTTACGTGGAGAGATTGTGTAGAATGGGCCTATACTCTCTGGAGTTTAGAAGAATGAGAGGCGATCTCATTGAAACATCCAAGATTCTGAAGGGGATTGACAGGGTAGATGCTGAGACGTTGTTTCCCCCTGGCTGGAGAGTCTAGAACCAGGGGTCACAGTCTCAGGATAAGGGGTCGGCCATTTAAGACAGAGAAGAGAAGGAATTTCTTCACTCACAGAATTGGAATCTTTGGAATTCTCTGCCCCAAGGGCTGTGGACGCTGAATCTCTGAATATATTCAAGGCTGAGATAGATAGATTTTTGGAGTTGTGGGGAATCAAGGGATACGGAGATCGAGTGGGAAAGTGGAGTTGAGGTCGATGATCAGCCATGATACTATTGAATGGTGGAGCAGGCTCGAGGGGCCGTAGAGCCTACTCCTGCTCCTATTTCTTACGTTCTTATGTTCTTATGAGGATTGGAAATTCTTCAATTTCAAGCGCCCAGTGTCATCATCATTAATGCCAAGGTCATTGGGGCATCAGGTGCAGCGAGTTCAGTTCTGTGCTCCACACCTCAGCAAGGATATATCGGCCTCGGAGCGGGTGCAGAGCAGATTCACCGGAATGATACCGGGGCTAAAAGGGTTACATTATGAGGACAGGTTGCATAGACTCGGCTTGTATTCCCTCGAGTATAGAGATTAAGTGCTGATCTAATTGAGATGTTTAAGATGATTAAAGGAGTTAATGAGGTAGATCGAAAGAGACGATTTCCTCTGGCCAGAAGAGTTCAGAACAAGGGGGTATCACCTTCAAATTAGAGCCAGGCCGGTCAGGGATGATGTCAGGAAGCGTTTCTTCACACAAAGGGTAGTGGGAATCTGGAACTTGCTCCCCCAAAAAGCTGCTGAGGTTGGGGGTCAGTTGAAAATTGAGATTGATAGATTTGTGTTAGGGTTTTACAGAACCAAGGCGTGTAGATGGAGTTAAGATACAGGTCAGCCATGATCTCATTGAAAGTCGGAACAGGTTAGAGGGAATGAATGGCCTACTCCTGTTCCCATATTGCCATGCTCCATGGTTGGATGCAGATTAAGCTCTCCCTAATCATCACCCACATGGAAGAAATTGTGCCATGCTTAGCTGTGGCCTTTTAACAATTCCCCCATCAGCCATTCATTTTTACGATGTTGGCGTCACTGGCAAGGCCGTCCATCCCTAAACTCTCTGTAGTTTAGAAAAATGAGAGGTGATCTCATTGAAACGTACAAGACTCCGAGGGGGATTGACAGGGTAGGTGCTGAGAGTTTGTTTCCCCCTGGCTGGAGAGTCTAGAACCAGGGTCACAGTCTCAGGATAAGGGGTTGGCCATTTAAGACAGATGAGGAGGAATTTGTTCACTCAGAGGATTCTTTGGAATTCTTTGACCCAGAGGGCTCTGGTTGCTGAATCTCTGAATATATTCAAGGTTGAGATAGATAGATTTTTGGGATCTATAAGGGAATCAAGGGATATGGCGATTGGGCGGGAAAGTGGAGTTGAGGTCAATAATCAGCCATGAAGACTGAGGATAGTAATGAGTCCACCATTGTGCTGTGGGGCTAGAGCTACGTATGGACCAGACCGGGTTTCCTTCCTTAAAGGACGCTGGCGAACCAGTTGGGTTTCGATGACAATCCGACAGCTTTCCGGTCACTTTTAAACCGACACCAGTTTTTGATTTGCAGAGTGAGGTGACGACTTCAGTACCTGTTTTATGTTGTAGGCCTTCCTCACTGGCTTTCGATAGAGATTGTCGAAAATCTTTTTACTTCGGACACCACCAGTCAGCAGACAGAGGAAACTTTCATTGCCTCATTGTGAGCTGGATTTGAACATAGGTTCCCGAAATGAGAGGCCAGTGTCTGACCCTCATCATCATCATCATCATAGGCAGTCCCTTGGAATCGAGGAAAACTTGCTTCCACTCTTAAAATGAATCCTTAGGTGGCGGAACAATCCAATACGAGAACCACAGGCCCTGACAGATAGTCGTTGAGGGTAAGGGTGGGCGGGACAGATTTGCCGCACAATCTTTCTGCTGCCTGCGATTGATTTCTGCATGCTCTCGGCGATGAGACTCGAGGTGCTCAGCACCCTCCCGGATGCACTTCCTACACTTAGGGGAGTCTTTGGCCAGGGACTCCCAGGTGTCGGTGGGGATGTTGCACTTTATCAGGGAGGCTTTGAAGGCTCCTCTGCCCACCTTTGAGGGTGTCCTTGTAATGTTTCCTCTGCCCACCTTTGGCTCGTTTGCTGTGAAGGAGTTCCGAGTAGAGCGCTTGCTTTGGGAGTCTCGCGCCTGGCATGCGGACAATGAACCACCCAGATATAGAAACATAGAAACATAGAAAATTGGTGCAGGAGTAGGCCATTCGGCCCTTCGAGCCTGCACCACCATTCAATAACATCATGGCTGATCATTCACCTCAGTAACCCTTTCCTGCTTTATCTCCAAACCCCTTGATCCTTTTAGCCATAAGGACCATATCTAACTCCCTCTTGAATATATCTAACGAACTGGCATCAACAACCTCTCTGTGGTAGAGAATTCCACAGGTTAACAACTCTCTGAGTGAAGAAGTTTCTCCTCATCTCGGTCCTAAATGGCTTACCCCTTATCCTTAGAGTGTGGCCCCTTGTTCTGGACATCCCCAACATCGGGAACATTCTTCCTGCATCTAACCTGTCCAGTCATGTCAGAATTTTATATGTTTCTATGAGATCCCCTCTTATCCTTCTAAACTCCAGTGAATACAGACCCAGTCGATCCAGTCTCTCCTCATATTTCAGTCCTGCCATCCCGGGAATCAGTCTGGTGAACCTTAGCTGCACTCCCTCAATAGCAAGAACGCTCTTTCTCAGATAAGGAGACCAAAACTGAACACAATATTCCAGGTGAGGCCTCATCAAGACCCTGTACAACTGCAGTAAGACCCCCCTGCTCCTATACACAAATCCCGTAGCTATGAAGGCCAACATACCATTTGCCTTCTTCACTGCCTGCTGTACCTGCATGCCAACTTTCAATGACTGATGTACCATGACACCCAGGTCTCGTTGCACCATCCCTTTTCCGAATCTACCGCCATTCAGATAATATTCTGCCTTCATGTTTTTGCCACCAAAGTGGATAACCTCACATTTATCCACATTATACTGCATCTGCCATGCATTTGCCCACTCACCTAATCTGTCCAAGTCACCCTGCAGCTTCTTAGCATCCTCCTCACAGCTCACACCACCACCCAGCTTAGTGTCATCTGCAAACTTGGAGATATGACACTCAATTCCTTCATCTAAATCATTGATGTATATTGCAAATAGCTGGGGTCCCAGCACTGAGCCCTGCGGCACCCCACTAGTCACTGCCTGCCATTCTGAAAAGGACCTGTTTATCCCGACTCTCTGCTTCCTGTCTGCCAACCAGTTCTCTATCCACATCAATACATTACCCCAATACCATGTGCTTTAATTTTGTACACCAATCTCTTGTGTGGGACCTTGTCAAAGCCTTTTGAAAGTCCAAATACACCACATCCACTGGTTCAGTGTGAGGATTAATTAGCAATCTCATTGTGCGAGGCCCCTTGGGGAAGAGTGACCATAATATGGTGGAATTCTGCATTAGGATGGAGAATGAAACAGTTAATTCAGAGACCATGGTCCAGAACTTAAAGAAGGGTAACTTTGAAGGTATGAGGCATGAATTGGCTAAGATAGATTGGCTAATGATACTTAAGGGGTTGACTGTGGATGGGCAATGGCAGACATTTAGAGAACGCATGGATGAATTACAACAATTGTACATTCCTGTCTGGCGTAAAAATAAAAAAGGGAAGGTGGCTCAACCGTGGCTATCTAGGGAAATCAGGGATAGTATTAAAGCCAAGGAAGTGGCATACAAATTGGCCAGAAATAGCAACGAACCTGGGGACTGGGAGAAATTTAGAACTCAGCAGAGGAGGACAAAGGGTTTGATTAGGGTAGGGAAAATGGAGTACGAGAAGAAGCTTGCAGGGAACATTAAGGCGGATTGCAAAAGTTTCTATAGGTATGTAAAGAGAAAGAGGTTAGTAAAGACAAACGTAGGTCCCCTGCAGTCAGAATCAGGGGAAGTCATAACGGGGAACAAAGAAATGGCAGACCAATTGAACAAGTACTTTGGTTCAGTATTCACTAAGGAGGACACAAACAACCTTCCGGATATAAAAGTGGTCAGAGGGTCTAGTAAGGAGGAGGAACTGAGGGAAATCTTTATTAGTCGGGAAATTGTGTTGGGGAAATTGATGGGATTGAAGGCCGATAAATCCCCAGGGCCTGATGGACTGCATCCCAGAGTACTTAAGGAGGTGGCCTTGGAAATAGCGGATGCATTGACAGTCATTTTCCAACATTCCATTGACTCTGGATCAGTTCCTATCGAGTGGAGGGTAGCCAATGTAACCCCACTTTTTAAAAAAGGAGGGAGAGAGAAAGCAGGGAATTATAGACCGGTCAGCCTGACCTCAGTAGTGGGTAAAATGATGGAATCAATTATTAAGGATGTCATAGCAGCGCATTTGGAAAATGGTGACATGATAGGTCCAAGTCAGCATGGATTTGTAAAAGGGAGATCATGCTTGACAAATCTTCTGGAATTTTTTGAGGATGTTTCCAGTAAAGTGGACAAAGGAGTACCAGTTGATGTGGTATATTTGGACTTTCAGAAGGCTTTCGACGGGGTCCCACACAGGAGATTAATGTGCAAAGTTAAAGCACATGGGATTGGGGGTAGTGTGCTGACGTGGATTGAGAACTGGTTGTCAGACAGGAAGCAAAGAGTAGGAGTAAATGGGTACTTTTCGGAATGGCAGGCAGTGACTAGTGGGGTACCGCAAGGTTCTGTGCTGGGGCCCCAGCTGTTTACATTGTATATTAATGATTTAGACGAGGGGATTAAATGTAGTATCTCCAAATTTGCGGATGACACTAAGTTGGGTGGCAGTGTGAGCTGCGAGGAGGATGCTATGAGGTTGCAGAGTGACTTGGATAGGTTAGGTGAGTGGGCAAATGCATGGCAGATGAAGTATAATGTGGATAAATGTGAGGTTATCCACTTTGGTGGTAAAAACAGAGAGACAGACTATTATCTGAATGGTGACAGATTAGGAAAAGGGAAGGTGCAACGAGACCTGGGTGTCATGGTACATCAGTCATTGAAGGTTGGCATGCAGGTACAGCAGGCGGTTAAGAAAGCAAATGGCATGTTGGCCTTCATAGCGAGGGGATTTGAGTACAGGGGCAGGGAGGTGTTGCTACAGTTGTACAGGGCCTTGGTGAGGCCACACCTGGAGTATTGTGTACAGTTTTGGTCTCCTAACTTGAGGAAGGACATACTTGCTGTTGAGGGAGTGCAGCGAAGATTCACCAGACTGATTCCCGGGATGGTGGGACTGACCTATCAAGAAAGACTGAATCAACTGGGCTTGTATTCACTGGAGTTCAGAAGAGTGAGAGGGGACCTCATAGAAACGTTTAAAATTCTGACGGGTTTGGACAGGTTGGATGCAGGAAGAATGTTCCCAATGTTGGGGAAGTCCAGAACCAGGGGTCACAGTCTAAGGATAAGGGGTAAGCCATTTAGGACCGAGATAAGGAGAAACTTCTTCACCCAGAGAGTGGTGAACCTGTGGAATTCTCTACCACAGGAAGTAGTTGAGGCCAATTCACTAAATATATTCAAAAGGGAGTTAGATGAAGTCCTTACTACTCGGGGGATCAAGGGGTATGGCGTGAAAGCAGGAAGTGGGTACTGAAGTTTCATGTTCAGCCATGAACTCGTTGAATGGCGGTGCAGGCTAGAAGGGCTGAATGGCCTGCTCCTGCACCTATTTTCTATGTTTCTATATGTTTCCACTCTACTAGTTACATCCTCTAAAAAATCTAGATTTGTCAAGCATGATTTCCCTTTCATAAATCCATGCTGACTTGGACTGATCCTGTCACTGCTTTCCAAATGCATTGCTATTTCATCTTTAATAATTGATTCCAACATTTTCTCCACTACTGATGTCAGGCTAACTGGTCTATAATTCTCCGTTTTCTCTCTCCCTCCTTTCTTAAAAAGTGGTGTTAGATTAGCTACCCTCCAGTCCATAGGAACTAATCCAGAGTCGATAGACTGGTGGAAAATGATCACCAATGCATCCACTATTTCTAGGGCCACTTCCTTAAGTACTCTGGGAAGCAGACTATCAGGCCCTGGGGATTTATCGGCCTTCAATCCCATCAATTTCCCTAACACAATTTCCTGACCAATAAGGATTTCCTTCAGTTCCTCCTTCTCACTAGAAGATCGGTCCCCTAGTATTTCTGGAAGGTTATTTGTGTCTTCCTTCGTGAAGACAAAACCAAAGTATTTGTTCAATTGGTCTGCCATTTCTTTGTTCCCTGTTATAAATTCACCTGGTTCTGACTGCAAGGGACCTACGTTTGTCCTCACTAATATTTTTCTCTTCACAAATCTATAGAAACATAGAAACATAGAAAATAGGTGCAGGCGCAGGCCAATCGGCCCTTCGAGCCTGCACCACCATTCAATATGATCATGGCAGATCATTCAACTCAATACCCCTTTCCCGCATTCAATCCATACCCCTTGATCTCTTTAGCCATAAGGGCCATATCCAACTCCCTCTTAAATATATCTAACGAACTGGCATCAACAACTCTCTGCGGCAGAGAATTCCACAGGTTAAAAACTCTCTGAGTGAAGAAGTTTCTCCTCATCTCCATCCTAAATGGCTTATCTTTTATCCTTAGAGTGTGGCCCCTGGTTCTGGGCTTCCCCAACATCGGGAACATTCTTCTTGCATCTAACCTGTCCAGTCCCGTCAGAATTTTATGTTTCTATGAGATCCCCTCTTATTCTTCTAAACTCCAGTGAATACAGGCTCAGTCGATCCAGTCTCTCCACATATGTCAGTCCTGCCATCCTGGGAATTAGTCTGTTGAACCTTCGCTGCACGCCCTCAATAGCAAGAACGTCCTTCCTCAAATTAGGAGACCAAAACTGAACACAATGTTCCAGGTGAGGCCTCACCAAGACCCTGTACAACTGCAGTAAGACCTCCCTGCTCCTATACTCAATTTCCCTATACTCAATTGGTCAAATCAAATCATACGGGGTAGCCTTGAGGAGGAATTCATAGAATGCATACGGGATTGTTTCTTAGAACAGTATGTTACAGAACCTACAAGGGAGCAAGCTATCTTAGATCTGGTCCTGTGTAATGAGACAGGAATAATAAACTATCTCCGAGTAAAAGATCCTCTCGGAATGAGTGATCACAGTACGGTTGAATTTGTAATGCAGATTGAGGGTGAGGAAGTAGTGTCTCAAACGAGCATACTATGCTTAAACAAAGGGTACTACAGTGGGATGAGGCAGAGTTGGCTAAAGTAGACTGGGAACACAGACTAAACAGTGGCACAATTGAGGAACAGTGGAGGACTTTTAAGGAACTCTTTCATCGTGCTCAACAAAAATATATTCCAGTGAAAAAGAAGGGCGGTAAGAGAAGGGATAACCAGCCGTGGATAACCAAGGAAATAAAGGAGAGTATCAAATTGGCCAAGGTTAGTGGGAAACTAGAAGATAGGGAAAATTTTAAACGACAGCAAAGAATGACTAAGAAAGCGATAAAGAAAGGAAAGATAGATTACGAAAGTAAAATTGCGCAAAACATAAAAACAGATCGTAAAAGCTTTTACCGATATATAAAACGGAAGAGAGTGACTAAAGTAAATGTTGGTCCCTTAGAAGATGAGAAAGGGGATTTAATAATGGGAAATGTGGAAATGGCTGAGACCTTAAACAATTATTTTGCTTCGGTCTTCACAGTGGAAGACACAAAAACCATGCCAAAAATTGCTGGTCACGGGAATGTGGGAAGGGAGGACCTTGAGACAATCACTATCACTAGGGGGGGTAGTGCTGGACAGGCTAATAGTCCTGATGAAATGCATCCCAGGGTATTAAAAGAGATGGCGGAAGTTATAGCAGATGCCTTCGTTCTAATCTACCAAAATTCTCTGGACTCTGGGGAGATATCAGCGGATTGGAAAGCAGCTAATGTAACGCCTCTGTTTAAAAAAGAGGGCAGACAAAAGGCAGGTAACTATAGGCCGGTTAGTTTAACATTTGTAGTGGGAAAATGCTTGAAGCTATCATTAAGGAAGAAATAGCGGGACATCTAGATAGGAATAGTGCAATCAAGCAGACGCAGCATGGATTCATGAAGGGGAAATCATGTTTAACTAATTTACTGGAATTCTTTGAGGATATAACGAGTATGGTGGATAGAGGTGTACCGATGGATGTGGTGTATTTAGATTTTCAAAAGGCATTCGATAAGGTGCCACACAAAAGGTTACTGCAGAAGATAAAGGTATGCGGAGTCAGAAGAAATGTATGAGCATGGATCGAGAATTGGCTGGCTAACAGAAAGCAGAGAGTCGGCATAAATGGGTCCTTTTCGGTAATCGGTGGTTAGTGGTGTGCCACAGGGATCGGTGCTGGGACTGCAACTGTTTACAATATACATAGATAACCTGGAAGAGGGGACAGAGTGTAGTGTAACAAAATTTGCATATGGCACAAAGATTAGTGGGCAATCGGGTTGTGTAGAGGATTCAGAGAGGCTGCAAAGAGATTTAGATAGGTTAAGCGAATGGGCTAAGGTTTGGCAGATGGAATACAATGTCGGAAAATGTGAGGTCAGGTTGGAAAAAAACACAGTAAAATGGAGTATTATTTGAATGGGGAGAAATTACAACGTGCTGCAGTGCAGAGGGACCTGGGGGTCATTGTGCATGAAACTCTTTTGGAGTTTACCTGAAAAAACATAAACATTAATCCATGCCACCCGCCCTGGATGACACACCAGACATTTACAAGGCCCCTTTTTTTTTTCTTTTTTGTGTTTTTTTTTTTGTGTTTTTCTTTTTTTTTTGGACACTAAAATCACATTTTTTCCTCCAGTGCCCCCTATAAAAGGGGAGGGGGACACTAAAAGCACCGGCAATTAAAACAAATTAAACTTTAAAACATAAAATCAAATTAAAATTTGGTTGCCGGGCGTGATGATGCACTCCAGTCCCTCCAGTGCCCACCTCTCGCGGAAGGCCGCGAGCGTACCGGTGGACACCGCGTGCTCCATCTCCAAGGACACCATGGACCGGATGTAAGAGCGGAAGAGAGGCAGGCAGTCAGGTTGAACGACCCCCTCGACCGCCCGCTGCCTGGACCGGCTGATGGCACCCTTGGCCGTGCCCAGGAGCAGTCCTACGAGGAGGCCCTCGGACCTACCCGCTCCCCTCCGCACAGGGTGCCCAAAGATCAGGAGAGTGGGACTGAAGTGCAGCCAGAATTTCAGGAGCAGCCCCTTTAAATAATGGAACAGGGGCTGCAACCTCGTGCACTCAATAAAACATGGAACACGGACTCCTCCAGACCGCAGAAATTGCAGACGGCCTGGGAGTCCATGAACCGGCTTAAAAATTTATTGCACGGGACTGCTCCGTGCACCACCCTCCAGGCCAAGTCCCCGATGAATAGTGGGAGGACTCCCGCATAGAGTGCCCTCCATCGGGGACCCCCGCCTCCTCCGGACGGCAAGATGGTACGCCATGGGGTGTCCGTTCGGCCGGCGAGGATGGCAAAGTTGAGAGTGTGCAGGAGCAGCCCGTACAGGAAACCCCTCCGCGCGGAAATGAAAGGCACGGAGGGGATTTCCCCGAGGCGGCTCAAGTTGTGAGGCGCCGGCCCCCGAGGGAGGTTCCGGGGTTTGGCGCCAATGAGGAATTCTGTCCGGACGGGGGTCAGTTCGGACGGGATCTCCCCACGTGCTTGAGCCTCCTCGATGCACCGAACAGAGTCAGGGCCCAAAGCTGTTTTTAGCGACTCGATGGAATCGGCCGCGCGGCGGACGTCTGCTGAATTTAGGCGCCGTGCCAGCGTGCCTGGCGCCATCCAGCCCGCTCCTCCGCTCATTGTGCATGAATCCCCCAAAAAAAAGTTAGTTCGCAGGTGCAGCAGGTAATCAGGAAGGTAAATGGAATGTTGGCCTTCATTGCGAGAGGGATGGAGTACAAAAGCAGGGAGGTCCTGCTGCAACTGTACAGGGTATTGGTGAGGCCGCACCTGGAGTACTGCGTGCAGTTTTGGTCACCTTATTTAAGGAAGGATATGTTAGCTTTGGACGGGGTACAGGGACGATTCACGAGGCTGATTCCGGAGATGAGGGGGTTACCTTATGATGATAGATTGAGTAGACTGGGTCTTTACTCGTTGGAGTTCAGAAGGATGAGGGGTGATCTTATAGAAACATTTAAAATAATGAAAGGGATGGACAAGATAGAGGCAGAGAGGTTGTTTCCACTGGTCGGGGAGACTAGAACTAGGGGGCACAGCCTCAAAATACGGGGGAGCCAGTTTAAAACCGAGTTGAGAAGGAATTCCTTCTCCCAGAGGGTTGTGAATCTGTGGAATTCTCTGCTCAAGGAAGCAGTTGAGGCTAGCTCATTGAATGTATTCAAATCACAGATAGATAGATTTTTAACCAATAAGGGAATTAAGGGTTATGGGGAGCGGGCAGGTAAATGGAGTTGAGTCTACGGCCAGATCAGCCATGATCTTGTTGAATGGCGGAGGGGCTAGATGGCCTACTCCTGTTTTTAATTCTTATGTATGTTCTTATGTATGTTTCCTAGCTATGAAGGCCAACATGCCATTTGCCTTCTTCACCGCCTGCTGTACCTGCATGCCAACCTTCAATGACTGATGTACCATGGCACCCAGGTCTCGTTGCACCTCCCCTTTTCCTAATCTGCCGCCATTCAGATAATATTCTGCCTTCATGTTTTTGCCACCAAAGTGGATAACCTCACATTTATCCACATTATACTGCATCTGCCATGCATTTTGCCCTCTCACCTAGCCTGTCCAAGTCACCCTGCAGCCTCTTAACATCCTCCTCACAGCTCTTACCGCCACCCAGCTTAGTGTCATCTGCAAACTTGGAGATATTACACTCAATTCCCTCATCTAAATCATCGATGTATATTGTAAATAGCTGGGGTCCCAGCACTGAGCCCTGCAGCACCCCACTAGTCACTGCCTGCCATTCTGAAAAGGATCCGTTTATTCTGACTCTCTGCTTCCTGTCTTCCAACCAGTTCTTTATCCACATCAATACATTACCCCCAATACCATGTTTTTAAATTTTGCACACCAATCTCTTGTGTGGGACCTTGTCAAAAGCCTTTTGAAAGTCCAAATACACCACATCCACTCATTCTCCCTTGTCCACTCTACTAGTTACTCCTCAAAAAATTCTAGAAGATTTGTCAAGCATGATTTCCCTTTCATCAATCCATGCTGACTTGGACCGATCCTGTCACTGCTTTCTAAATGTGCTGCTATTTCATCTTTGAATAATTGATTCCAACATTTTCTCCACTACTGATGTCAGGCTAACCGGTCTATAATTACCCGTTTTCTCTCTCCCTCCTTTTTTAAAAAAGTGGTGTTACATTCGCTACCCTCCAGTCCATAGGAACTGATCCAGATTTTCTAGACTGTTGGAAGATGATCACCAATGCATCCACTATTTCTAGGGCCACTTCCTTATGTACTCTGGGATGCAGACTATCAGCCCTGGGGATTTATCAGCATTCAATCCCATAAATTTCTCCAACACTATTTCCTGACTAATAAGGATTTCCTTCAGTTCCTCCTTCTCGCTAGAGTCTCGGTCCCCTAGTATTTCCGGAAGGTTATTTGTGTCTTCCTTTGTGAAGACAGAACCAACGTATTTGTTCAATTGGTCTGCCATTTCTTTGTTCCCCATTATAAATTCACCTGATTCTGACTGCAAGGGACTGCAAGGGACCTGCGTTTGTTTTCACTAATCTTTTTCTCTTCACATATCTCTCGAAGCTTTTGCAGTCAATTTTTATGTCACAGCAAGCTTACTCTCATACTCTATTTTCCCCCTCCTAATTAAACCCTTTGTCCTCCTCTGCTTAATTCTAAATTACTCCTCGACCTCAGGTTTGCTGTTTTTTCTGGCCAATTTATATGCCTCTTCTTTGGATTTAACACTGTCACTAATTTCCTTTGTTAGCCACGGTTGAGCCACCTTCCCCATTTTATTTTTATTCCAGACAGGGATGTACAATTGTTGAAGTTCATCCATGTGATCTTTAAATATTTGCCATTGCCTATCCACCATCAACCCTTTAATTATCATTCGCCAGTGTCATCTAGCCAATTCATGTCTCATACCATCGAAGTTACCATTCCTTCAGTTCAGAGCCCTAGTTTCAGAATTAACTGTGTCACTATCCATCTTGTTAAAGAATTCTACCATATTATGGTCACTCTTCCCCAAGGGGCCTCGCATGACAAGATTGGTAATTAGTCCTTTCTCATTGCACATCACCCAGACCATTTTACTTTCCATACAATTATAAAATCATACGGCACAGAAGGAGGCTATCGGACCATCGTGCCTGCTCCTTGCAAAAGCTGTCTCACTTCCCTGCTCTTTTCCCCATGGTCCTCCAAAAACGTTCTCCAATTCAAAAATTTATCCAGTTCCCTTTTGAAAGTTACGATTGAATCTGCTTCCATCACCCTTTCAGGCAGCGCGTTCCAAATCACGCCAACTCGCTGCGTAACATTAACATTCTCCTCATCGCCCCTCTGGCTCTTTCACCAATTCCCTTGTGAACTAAATCGTCATTTTAGCTCGGTGCTGTTTGCATCTGCTGAACTGACAGTTGGACATTAAGGGAGTCAAGAGTGATGGGGAGCGGGCGGGGAAGACCTGGGAGACAGACTCACCAACGTTAGCGTCCTCGACCAGGCCAACATCCCCAGCATTGAAGCACTGACCACACTTGACCAGCTCCGCTAGGCAGGCCACATTGTCCACATGCCAGACACGAGACTCCCAAAGCAAGTGCTCTACTCAGAAATCCTTCAGGGAACATGAGCCAAAAGTGGGCAGAGGAAACATTAGAAGGACACCCTCAAAGCCGCCCTGATAAAGTGCAACTTCCCCACCGACACCTGGAAGTCCCTGGCCAAACACCGCTCTGAGTGGAGGAAGTGCATCCGGGAGGGCGCTGAGCACTTCGAGTCTCATCGCCGAGAGCATGCAGAAATCAAGCGCAGGCAGCGGAAAGATTGTGTGGCAAACCAGACTCCCCACCCACTCTTTCCCTCAACGACTATCTGTCCCACCTGTGACAGGGACTGTGGTTCTTATATTGGACTGTTCAGCCACCTAAGGGCTCATTTTTCGAGTGGAAGCAAGTCTTCCTCGATTCAGAGGGACTGCCTATGATGATGATGGTGATGAAAGGGGTACTGAGGTGAATGATCAGCCATGATCTTATTGAATGGCAGAGCAGCCTCGAGGGGCCAAATGACCGACTCCTGCTCCTATTTCTTACGTTCTTATGTAAACAATATGATGGCAGAATGTGACTAAATCTCACTCCTGCACCACACGTTACAGAGTTTGCTTTCTTTCACTCCTAGATCTGGAAGCTAGAGTTTTTCGAGGGGAGGACAATTCGGCCCACGACAGAGTAAGTTTACAGGCGAAGGGCACCGTGATGGATATTTATCGCCGTACAGTCACCGGAGGAACCACAACAGGTAAATCTACCGGTGATCTCTCCGGTCCTTCAGTTGCGCTCAGCAAACACCTCTGCAGGTTGACACGTTTTTCTCAATGAAGTGAAGCGAAACGCACGCGTGTCGGGGCGTGCAGCCCTGGGCCTGCGGTGGGAAGCGGCGTTCGAGTTCCAAGGGGTGGGGCGATAGAGGGGGGTTGCTCACAGGCCTGTAACCATCGTTCCCCACATGGAGGGTTATGAGGTCTACCATGGCCTTTGGGAACCAGTCGGAGTCCGGCCCAGAGAGGGCAGCAGAAGCGTAGGGGGAGTTACCCCTGTCAGCTGTGGCTCAGTGGGCAGCACTCTCGCCTCTGAGTCAGAAGGTTGTGGATTCAAGTCCCACTCCAGGGACTTGAGCACATAGATCTAGGCCGGCACTCCCAGTGCAGTGCTGAGGGAGTGCCGCACTGTTGGAGGTGCCGTCTTTTGGATGAGACGTTAAACTGAAGCCCCGTCTGCCCTCTCAAGTGGATGTAAAAGATCCCATGGCACTATTTCGAAGAAGAACAGGGGTGTTATCCCCGGTGTCCTGGGGCCAATATTTATCCCTCAATCAACATAACAAAAACAGATTATCAGGTCATTAACACATTGCTGTTTGTGGGAGCTTGCTGTGCGCAAATTGGCTGCCGCGTTTCCCACATTACAACAGTGACTTCACTCCAAAAGCACTTCATTGGCTGTGAAGCGCTTTGAGACGTCCGGTGGTCATGAAAGGCGCTATATAAATGCAAGTCTTTCTTTATTTTCCCACCCAACAGCCAGCCTAATTGACAGGTTGGCTGCCTTGTATCTTCCGGTAACTGTTGCAGAGCGGAAATGGCAGAGCCGCAGGAACTTGTTGCCTGTCTCCCTTCCCACACAATGATTTAGTGGGGGGAGAGAATATGGAAAACGATCATAGAGATATAAATGGCATTTAAAGATTTCATAGAATCATAGAATGCTTACAGCACAGAAGAAGCCGTGCCAACTCTCAGCTAGTCCCACTCCCCTGCCCTCTCTCCGTAGCCCTGCAATTTTTTTTTCTTTTAGGTACTTATCCAACTCTCTTTTGGAAGCCACGATTGAGTTTGCCTCCCCTCTTAGGCAGTGCATTCCAGATCCTAACCACTCGCTGCGTAAAAATATTTTTTCTTACGTTGCCTTTGGTTCTTTTGCCAATCACCTTAAATCTGTGTCCTCTGGTTCTCGACCCTTCTGCCAATGGGAACAGTTTCTCTCCGTCTACTCTGTCCAGACCCATCATGATTATGAACCTCGATCAAATTTCCTCTCAGTCTTCTCTGATCCAAGGAGAACATCGAGTTCAACAATTTCAGACCTTAGCCTCTGTCCACATTATGCTCTGATGTATTTTTTCTCTCTCTCTGTGATTCCCATGGCAACTGGTAATTATCCTGCCATTCACACTCAGCCTAAACTAACCTTTTTATAATTTCTGCCATTATCATCTCAAGTCGGCCCTTCATCCCCTTTGTCTCTCTAATCTCTCCTGTCTTCCACCCTATCACAGACCTTCCCTTTTGTTCTTTCCTCCCCTCCCCCTTTCAGTGCTCCTGAAGAATCTGTTCATTTCGAACACTCTCCAGTTCTGACGAAGGGTCATCAACCTGAAACGTTAACTCTGTTTCTCTCTCCACAGATGCTGCCTGACCCGCTGAGATTTCAAGCATTTTCTGTTTTTATTTCAGATTCCAACATCCACAGTATTTTACTTTTGTATAGAGCTCTGACTTTAGTTACCTTACCGTTCCCCCTTTTAGCAGCAATCTTTTCCGGGAAGCCGGCCGTGACCTGGTCCGGTTCCACAGCAGGAGTTACGTGTATGTTATGGCCATTGCCTCCCCTGTGGATTTCACTCCGGCGTTAGTAACCTTTGACTCTCCCTCCCGGGGCAGATGTTGCTGCTGTGGCTTTGATCGCCTACAAGAACATGGATTCCATCCTGAATGGAAGTGTTTTCAACCCCAGCACCGCCGGTGGGAAACCAAAGCCATTTCGACTGATCTCAAATGTAGTTTCAGCCACGATAACTAACAGGGACAAGCATGGACTCGACCCGACAGTGAACTTCACTTTCAAGCACACAGTGGTTTGTAACGCGCTGCGCCAGTTTGTATACAGCTTGTAACAGATTGGATCACGGATACCATCCCAGTCTTGCAATGATATTCATGCAGTGAAACAGCAGCTTTGGGTTTTATTTCTGCCCAGTGAGGCAATTTAGTGGAACAGTGGGAAGACCACTGGGCTGAGAATGAGTCTGTTAACCTGCTAATTTTCTTGTTACGTCACATAACAGTATGTGACATGTGGACCAGTGCGTCGGCTGTGAGACAAAACAGCTCATTCATGATGCAGCATAAATAAATAAATGGGTATTATTTATTTATTCTCATTAGAGTTTGTGAAAATTGTCCCCCCTTCCTCAGTTTTATCCCCTCCTCTTTGAAGATCCTGACTCTTGCTTGGATACAGCCTCCCATTCCTTCACTCCATCATCTGTTCCTGCTGTGTGAAGGTAGACAGTGTCAGCAGGTTATTGGCTGGTGGAGAGCATCGCCGCTGACCTTTGACCTGCTCCTACTCATTGTTCACACACCACACTGAGGCTGGTTGTAGTTCACCAACTCCTGCCTGGGCTGAGATGGGCTAATTCAACACGGACCCAGAGTGGAGCCTGGGGCATTGCCTTCTGTGTGGCTCAGTACCACACTGGGCCGATGCCTTTCCCCACTGAGCGGTGCACACACCATCTACTTGACCGGTTACAGCTGGCTATTCATGATTGGACAATGCACTGCGTCCACTGGAATTATGCAGCTGGGAAAAGTTACTGGTCTCCCAGCGGGTGCACTGTGGGAGCTTCCAATGAAAGGGAGACCCAGTGCCGATGTAATCACCTCTCCAGATTCGCTCTGCTGATTCCTTTCAAACGCCAGGTACAAATGTTTATTCACCAATATTCTTCATGGTTAGTACTGAATTCATGGCAAGAGGGAGGATGTTTCCTCTGGCTGAGGAGTCCAGAACCAGGGGTCACAGTCTCAGAATAAGGGGTCGGCCATTTTGGACTGAGATGAGGAGAAATTTCTTCACTCAAAGGGTGGTGAATCTTTGGAATTCTCTACCCCAGAAAGCTGTGGAGGCTCAGTCATTGAGTATATTCAAGACTGAGATCAAAAGATTTTTGAATATTAAGGGAATGAAGGGATATGAGGTTAGTGCAGAAAAGTGGAGTTGAGGTAGAAGATCAGCCATGATCTCATTGAATGATGGAGCAGGCTCGAGGGGCTGAATGGCCTACACCTGCTCCTAATTCTTATGTTCTTGTGTTATTAACAGCAGTGATGGCTAATGTAGGCCCTGAATGCTGTAGTGAGGGTGAGGTTCAACTGTTCAATGTGTTGCAATGAAAGTTCCTGGATTGTGGGATTTGGACTCATCAAGGCCCGCAGTGCAGGACAGAATCAGGGCTGGAAATAGTGGGAGAGAATCAATAAATAGTGATAAATGACACTAAGATTGGATTTTAAAAGCCTGTAGGTTATAGGATGGTGAACACTGAAGGAGATGGGGAGTTCTATAGATTGTAGTTCATGGAAATGAGGACATAAAGTGGGCGATGTGCTGGAAAATCTTCCACAGAACTGAGAAGATACACCTATCAGGAAAGGCCAAACTGGCTGGGATTCTTTTCTCCAGAAAAAAGTCAGCTGAGGGGTGACCTAATAGAGGTCTTTAAAATTCTGAAGAGGCTCGATAGGGAAGATGTAGAGAAGATGTTTCCACTTCTGGTGGAGACCAAAACTAGGGGCCATAAATATAAGATAATCACTAAAAATCCAATAGGGAATTCAGTACTGAGGGACTGCTGCACTGTTGGAAATGTTGTATTTATATGAAGCATTATAGCAAGGCTCTATATGCCATCTCAGGTGGATGTAAAAGATCCTATGTATTGGATTTTATATTGGATTAGGACTAATGCTCTTGCTCCTGTGTCCCTGCTTCTTATCCTTTATTTAATTAACAAATTTGAGAGTTCATGAGGTAGTGATATAGCTGACAGATGTTTATTAGTTAAAGACAGTACACTGAGTAGTACATGCAAGCAGTGTGTCTATATACTCACCTGTAGGATACCCATTGGGGTAGTTTGAGCTTACCACTCCCCAGGCAGTTCTCAGTCTTGAGTCTCACCGAGGGTATGTTGCATTCCACAATCATACCGTTACGATACCACACCTACTTTGGTCACAGGATATGGTGTAACCCTGAACCCCATGTGCTATTCCTTTGTTCAAGACTGACCTAGTTTGGTTCTGTCCAATTCCCTTATCTCCAGCCCTCTGTATCATGTTTCCCTTACATTACTTTGCTGAGCACTTTTCAACACTTGTCCTTCAGGCCTGGGTCTGTGTGTCCATGGCAGCACATTGACTCCGACTCTATCTTAGTCCAGTGATATACGTTCCACCTAAGCTAAGCATTCTACTTATCTATGATTACTTTTAGCAAGTACTGCAGTTAGTTACAATTACCCCCGTTGTTTTTAATTTGGTTTTTATGACTGCTCTTGTTCAAGCAGCCTGTTCTGTATAGTCAGCACAATTCAGTCTCTCTCTCTGCACTCTCTCTCTGCACTCACTCTAGCTCCCTCTCCTAACTAACCCACAATGCTCCTTACCGATGCCAGACTGTGATCTGATTATATTGTATCCTCTCCTACACTCTGCCACTATTTGAAGAAGAGCAGGGGATGTATACTGGCCAACAATTATCCTTCAACCAACGCAACCAAAAACAGATTATCTGATCATTTATCACAGTGCTGTCTGTGGGAGCTTGCAGTGCACATTTTGGCTGCTGAGTTTCCTATGTTATAACAGTGACTACTTCAGCAGTACCTCATTAGCTGTGGAGCATTTTGGGATGTCCAGAAAGGCCCTATATAAAGGCAAGTTTTTTCTTTCTCTAGGACGATTCCCTTGCTTTGAATGTAATTACATTCATTGGGATTCCCGTATCGCTGGTGTGTCTTGGAATCACCTTTGTGACGTTTGCCTTCTGCTCCAATTTAAAAAGTGCCATACATGCCACCCACACGCAGCTGTGCGCGAGTCTCTTTCTGGCAGAGCTGCTGTTCATCGTGGGGATCAACAGGACCGAAAACAGGGTAAGAGACCTCTCCACAGCCAGCAACGCCCAAGATTGTGTGTGCGTGTCTAAGCATATTTGACTGTGTCTGTGTATACACGTCAATGTCTGTCATGTGCAGCTATTTGGTGTGCCTGTGTGTGTCCATGTACATGTATATTTGTGTGCATGTTTGCGTGTTCATGTTTCTGGATCCATGTGCATCAACACTTTTCTCTTACCCACTTCCTTCACCCCACCACTGGCTGTCAGCTGCCTGGTCCTGAAGCTTTGGAATTCCCTCCCTAGACCTATCCGGCTCTCTAACTCTCTCTCCTCCTTCAAGACGCTCCTTAAAACCTACCTCTGTGACCAGTCACCTGTGTCAGAAGGTTGTGGGTTCACTTGAGCACAAAAATCTAGGCTGACACTCCAGTGCAGTGCTGCACTGTCGGAGGTGCCGTCTTTCGGATGAGATGTTAAACCAGTAAAATATCCCATGGAACTATTTCGAAGAAGAGCAGGGGAGATATCCCCGGTGTCCTAGCCAATATTTACCCTCCAATCAATACAGCAAAAACAGATTATCTAGTCATTATCACATTGCTGTTTGTGGGAGCTTGCTGTGCGCAAATTGGCTGCCGCGTTTCCTACATTACAACAGTGACTACACTCCAAAAGTACTTCATTGGCTGTAAAGTGCTTTGAGACGTCTTTCCTTCTTTCTAATATCACCTTATGTGGCTCGGTGTCAATCCTTGTTTGATAAAGCTCTTGTAAAGCGCCTTCGGACATTTTACTTCATTCAAGGTGCTGTATAAATGCAAGTTCCTGTTGGTGTATTTAGAACAGTAGATGAAGCCCCATAGCAGACCCCACCCGATGATCATATCCCAATTATATCCTACACATTGTCGCTGACTCCAGTTTCTCACTGGGTGACCATTCTTCCCACGTAAACTTTTAATGTGAGTGTTGGTAGGTTATTTGACTGTGCACAATTCTATCTTCATCTCACCCACTACACACACGGGCACTTTCCAGCATGGCTCAATGGATCAGGATCGGGAGTGGAAAACAGGGTTAATTTATGCTCACTCACCCCATGCCCAGGGGCCAAAATTGCCCCTTCCCTTAAGGCCTGCTACCAGCAGAAATCGGCGGCCACACTGCAGAGTACAATGGCCTCCGATCTTTTGTGGAATGGCTGCCACTTTGAAAATCCCGTTCCCAAGGTATCCCGGCGGTAACCCGCTCCCCCCACTACCACTGCGCTGCTGCCGATCCGCCCTAAGTGTGTTATCAGAGTGTGCACCGCCAATGTTACCCCCACGACCGTGAATTTCTGCAGACAAAATCTTCCTCCTGCCGCTCGGTGCCACCGGCAGCTTTTTCTGCCGGTGCACTTTGCTGAGAGTGCTTCTAAAATGGCGGTGCGGCTGGACATTAAAGGGGAGGGCGCACTGCCGCAGCCGCCATCTTTCTTTTTTTGTCGGCCAACTGCCAGGTCGGGCCGACAATTATGCCCCCTCTTGGGTAGCCAGGCCACTGGCCCGGCCGAAACCCTCTCTGGTGGCCCAGTGGTCCTAACGTAAAGAATCGCAGCGGCTCTCCCCTTTTAGTGAAGGGGACAACCGTGGTGATGCGGCACCGTGATGACGTCATCAGCGCTACGCCGATGAGTGACAGCGGCGGACACTCCGCCCACCCCCGAACTTCTGCCCTTCCAGTGCGCGAACTTCTGCTCACCACCGCAATTCCGCTCCCATTATGACCGACTTCCGGGCCGCAGGATAAAATAGCCAAAAAACGGAATTTTGCTCATGAGGCCACCGCATCCACTGTTGAAACAGGGTAAGTGCGCTGTGTTTTCGATGGGGGGCAATTTCGATCCCCTGTTCTCAAGGCTCACACGTGAGTAGTGACCAATAGGGAAAAGTACCACATTGCAACTGCTACTTGTCTCAGGAAGCCAATGCCTTCAAGGCAGAAGAGAAGGGCAGAGGAGCGAAGTGGGGGGAGGACAGAGGAGAGGAGGGGAAGGGGAGGGGAGAACAGATGAGGGGAGATAAGAGGAAGGGAAGCGGAGAGAGGGGAGATGAGAGATGAAGCAGGGAGATAAGTGAGAGGAGGGGCGGTAAGTGGAGGAGACCGGAGGAAGGGGAGAGAAGAGAAGGGGAGGAAAGAAGGGGAGAAGAGGGAAAGTGGAAGCACAAGGAGAGGAGGGGAGAGGGACGAGGAGTGGCGTGGAGAGGGACGAGGCAAGGAGGGGAGAGGGACGAGGAGTGGAGGGGAGAGGGACGAGGAGTGGCAGGGAGAGGGACGAGGCGAGGAGGGGAGAGGGACGAGGAGTGGAGGGGAGAGGGACGAGGAGTGGAGGGGAGAGGGACGAGGAGTGGAGGGGAGAGGGATGAGGAGTGGAGGGGAGAGGGACGAGGAGTGGAGGGGCAGAGGGATGAGGAGTGGAGGGGAGAGGGACGAGGATTGGAGGGGGAGAGGGACGAGGAGTGGAGGGGAGAGGGACGAGGCGAGGAGGGGAGAGGGACGAGGCGAGGAGGGGAGAGGGACGAGGAGTGGAGGGGAGAGGGACGAGGCAAGGAGGGGAGAGGGACGAGGAGTGGCGTGGAGAGGGACGAGGAGAGGAGGGGAGAGGGACGAGGAGAGGAGGGGAGAGGGATGAGGAGTGGAGGGGAGAGGGACGAGGAGTGGAGGGGGAGAGGGACGAGGAGTGGAGGGGAGAGGGACGAGGAGTGGAGGGGAGAGGGACGAGGCAAGGAGGGGAGAGGGACGAGGAGTGGCGTGGAGAGGGACGAGGAGAGGAGGGGAGAGGGACGAGGAGAGGAGGGGAGAGGGATGAGGAGTGGAGGGGAGAGGGACGAGGAGTGGAGGGGGAGAGGGACGAGGAGTGGAGGGGAGAGGGACGAGGAGTGGAGGGGAGAGGGACGAGGAGTGGAGGGGAGAGGGACGAGGCAAGGAGGGGAGAGGGACGAGGAGTGGCGTGGAGAGGGACGAGGAGAGGAGGTGAGAGGGACGAGGAGAGGAGGGGAGAGGGATGAGGAGTGGAGGGGAGAGGGACGAGGAGTGGAGGGGGAGAGGGACGAGGAGTGGAGGGGAGAGGGACGAGGAGTGGAGGGGAGAGGGACGAGGAGTGGAGGGGAGAGGGACGAGGAGTGGAGGGGGAGAGGGACGAGGAGTGGAGGGGGAGAGGGACGAGGAGTGGAGGGGAGAGGGACGAGGAGTGGAGGGGAGAGGGACGAGGAGTGGAGGGGAGAGGGACGAGGAGTGGAGGGGAGAGGGACGAGGAGTGGAGGGGAGAGGGACGAGGAGTGGAAGGGGAGAGGGACGAGGAGTGGAAGGGGAGAGGGACGAGGAGTGGAGGGGGAGAGGGACGAGGAGTGGAGGGGAGAGGGACGAGGAGTGGAGGGGAGAGGGACGAGGAGTGGAGGGGAGAGGGACGAGGCAAGGAGGGGAGAGGGACGAGGAGTGGAGGGGGAGAGGGACGAGGAGTGGAGGGGAGAGGAATGAGGAGAGGAGGGGAGAGGGAAGAAGCGAAGGAGAAGAGCGAAGGAAGAGGGGGTGAGGAGAGAAAATGAGAGGATAGATCAGAGGAACACGAACCTTATTAGTATTGAAAAGAAAGAAAGGTTACAATAAAGAGAATAAAAGTAATAAGCCTACTGCTGTCCTGCTGAGATCAGTGCACGCGACAAGACTGGCCATGGAACCTGGAGATGGCCTGGACCCTGTGGCTCGGCTACTGACTGGATAAACCAGCTGATCCACCAGGGGAGGATCGAGCCGCGGTAAAACACTGACTGTGGTTTTCAGCCTATCGTGTCAACCATTGCCCCTCGGCTACAGATATGCCCAAATGTGCTGAAGTGATCATCCACTGCGTGCAATTTCTGCAGTCCTTGGCTCAGTGTATCTCCGGGCGAATATCTGCATATTTTTGTATTTTTCCCGAAAGGCTCCCATGCTGTTTCTTGTTGTTTCAGGTTGTGTGCGGGATTGTGGCGGGGTTTTTGCACTACTTCTTCCTGGCAGCGTTTGTCTGGATGTTTCTCGAAGGAGTCCAGCTCTTCCTCATGGTCAGAAATATCAGGCAATTGAGGGTTCCCCACTCAGAGAAAGCTGGGAGGTACATGTACTCCTGTGGCTACGGGGTCCCTGCAGTAATCGTGATCGTATCTACTGCAGTCTATCACGATGGCTATGTGTCATCCAGAAAGTAAGTAATGTGTCCTGTTATTCCAGCCTTACAATGAATTTTGTGGCCTTCCACTTGAACTTAAGTCACTGCTCTCACCTGTGGACTCCAAACTTCTTTCTCCTGTTGCAACCTTCCTTTTCTCAATAATAATACAGTTCATGTTCCTCTGAACGACCCTCTGGTCTTCTCTTCTCCTTGTCCCTCTCCTTTCCCTCCTCTCTTCTTCTCTCTCCTCCCCTCCTTTCTGGCCCTTACCTTCTCTCCCCTCCCCTTGTCTCCTTCCCTTACCTCGCCTCTCTCTTCCTCTCATCTCCCCTCTTCCAACCTATAGCATCATCAAATCATAAGAACGTAAGAACATAAGAAATAGGAGCAGGAGTGGATCATTTGGCCCCTCGAGCCTGCTCCGCCATTCAATAAGACCATGGCTGATTGGATCATGGACTTAGCTCCACTTCCCTGCCCGCTCCCCATAACCCTTTACTCACTAATCGCTCAAAAATCTGTCTATCTCCGCCTTAAATATATTCAATGACCCAGCCTCCACAGCTCTCTGGGGAAGAGAATTCCATAGATTTACAACCCCCTGAGAGAAGAAATTCCTCCTCATCTCAGTTTTAAATGGATGGCCTCTTATTCTAAGACCATGTCTCCTAGTTTTAGTTTCCCCTTTGAGTGGAAATATCCTCTCTGCATCCACCTTGTCGAGCCCCCTCATTATCTCATGTTTCAATAAGATCACCTCTCATTCTTCTGAACTCTAATGAGTAGAGGCCCAACCGACTCAACCTATCTTCATAAGTCAACCCCCTCATCTCCGGAATCAACTTTATGAACCGTCTCTGAACAGCTTCCAATGCAAGTATGTCCTTCCTTAGAATGACACAGCACAGAAGGAGGCCCACTCTTTGAAAGAGGATTCTAGATTACAACAACTTGCTGTGTAAAAATAAACATAGAAACATAGAAAATAGGTGCAGGAGTAGGCCATTCGGCCCTTCGAGCCTGCACCACCATTCGATAAGATCATGGCTGATCATTCCCTCAGTACCCCTTTCCTGCTTTCTCTCCATACCCCTTGATCCCTTTAGCCGTAAGGGCCATATCTAACTCCCTCTTGAATATATCCAATGAACTGGCATCAACAACTCTCTGCGGCAGGGAATTCCACAGATTAACAACTCTCTGAGTGAAGAGGTTTCTCCTCATCTCAGTCCTAAATGGCCTACCCCTTATCCTAAGACTGTGTCCCCTGGTTCTGGACTTCCCCAACATCGGGAACAATCTACCCGCATCTAACCTGTCCAGTCCCGTCAGATTCCTCTTGTCACCTCTTGTTCTTTTGCCAATCACCTTAAACCTGTGTCCTCTGGTTACCGACCGTTCTGCCACTGGGAACAGTTTCTCCTATTTACTCTATCAAAACCATTCATAATTTTGAACACCTCTGTCAAATCTTCTCTTAACTTTCTCTGCTCTAAGGCGAACAACCCCAGCTTCTCCAGTCCCTCCATATAACTAAAGTCCCTCATCATTCTGGTCGCATTCTAGTAAATCTTTTCTACACCCTCTCCAAGATGTTGATATCCTTCCTAAAGTGCGGTGCCCAGAATTGGACACAATAGTCCAACTGAGGCCTAACCAGTGATTTACTAAGGTTTAGCATAACTTCCTTGCTTTTGTACTCGATGCTTCTATTAATAAAGCCAATGATCCTGTATTCTTTTTTAATGGCCTTCTCAACTGGTCCTGCTGCCGTCAGAGACTTTTGTATATACACACCCAGGCCTCTCTATTCCTGTATCGCCATGCTTTAGTGATGTTGGTTGAGGCATAAATATTGGCTAGGACATAAGAACTTAAGAATTAGGAGCAGGAGTTGGCCATTCACTCCTCGAGCCTGCTCCACCATTCAATAATACCATGGCTGAGCTACCTTGATTCCATTTTCCCGCCTGATCCTCATAATATCCCTTGATTCCCCCAGAGTCCAAAAATCTATCTATCTCAGCATTGAATACACTCAACAGCTGAGCATCCACAGCCCTATGGGGCAGAGAATTCCAAAGGTTCACCACCCTCTGAGTGAAGAAATTTCTCCTCATCTCAGTCCTAAATGTCCGACCCCTTATCCTGAGACTGTGACCCCTGGTTCTGGACTCTCCAGCCAGGGGGAAACAACCTCTCAGTTCTACCCTGTCAAGCCCTCCAAGAATGTTATACATTTCATTGAGAATTCCCCATCTCTTCTTTGAGATAGTGCCATAGGATCTTTTACGTCACCATTGAGGGCAGACAGAGCCTTGGTTTAATGTTTCACCTGAAAGCCGGATGAGCCCCATGCACCACAGCGCAGGCCCCACAGATAACCAGGGGCAACGGGTTCCAAAGCCACTCCGGACCCACGGACTCTGCCCCTGGTTTTATATCGCTCTCTGCGCTTGGTATGTTCCTGAGAAACTGTCACCCGGGACTTATTAATGTTGGCACTTACTGAGGGCTGAATGTCACCTCAATGTCGATCTGTGAGCGGCCAGCACACGGGACATTTTATTATCCAATCAGTGAGCGGGGTTTGAGAATATTCCTGCGGGATGAATCTCCTGCGATTGGCGGTTTGCGCTCTCATGTGCCCCTCAGCGATCCAGAACATTCACTTTCTCCTCTTAACTTCCAGCTGCTGGATCTCCACAGACAGCGGATTGATCTGTAGTTTCCTGGGGCCCGTGTGCCTGATAATCGCGGTAATTATATACCGTCCATATCCAGATTCTGGGGTTTTATTTGTGACACGTTGCATCACATGATTATGTGTGAAATGTGCAGTAAACTCCTGCTCTGTTTGTGTATCTAACTTCACCCCAGTTACAGTAATAAGCAAATTGCCCCTCATCTGTACCCCATGGTCTCTCCCCCCACAGCCTCTCTCTAACCCCCCACAGCCATTCTCTGCCTCCCCCCCCCACAGCCTCTCTCCCCCCACAGCGCCTCTCCCCTCACAGTCTCTCCCCCCCCCCCCGACAGCCTCTTCCCCCCCCGGCCCGCCGACAGCCTCTCCTCTCCCCAGAGTCTCTCTCCCCCCCACAGCTTCTCCCCCCACAACCTCTCCCCCCACCCCCACAGCCTCCCCCCCCGGCCACAGCCTCTCTCCCCCCACAGCCTTTCTCCTCCCACAACCTCTCTCCCCCCACAACCTCTCTCCCCCCACAGCCTCTCACCCCCCACAGCCTTTCTCCTCCCACAACCTCTCTCCCCCCGACAACCTCACTCCCCCCGACAATCGCTCTCCCCCCCCACAGCCTCGCTCCCGCACAGCCTCTCTCCCCTGCCCCACAGAATTTTCCTCCCATTGCATCACAAACCAGTGCCCTTAGAGAAGAAAAAAGGAAAAATTGTTGCCGTGAAGGCCCAGCATATCTGGTTGTGAATGTCAGGAATTGAAGAGTTAACGAGGGGCTGATTCCAGATACAATCCATCAGAACTTGTTGACGATCAGCCAACACATCTTCAAATCTTCCGCAGGTCAACACACTTCTGTTCCTCGTAATACTCTGGATATTGAAAAAAGAAGTTTCTAAGCGTGACACTCAAGTGTCTAAACTTCAGGACACGAGGTGAGTGTCACCCCTCTAGGACTTTGCAGAAAACTCTGGATCTGATAAATATTTGGAAGTTTATAGAAATTGAAAATGTGCAGGGCAGTGGGGAAAGAGCGGGGGGAGTGGGACTAATTGGATTGATCTTTCGCCGAGCCGGCACAGGCACAATAGTCCGAATGGCTCTATCTGATTTTATAAGCTTTACGTAGGTACATCTAAAAGGTGAACATTATTTAAAGGAAAAGATTAAAAGCGGGCCACAAATTTGAAGCCTGGTCAATAAGGTCAGTCTGCAGATCAGACCGCAGGAATAAATCGACACTGAAACACCAGAGTCACAGGGCTGTGAATGCGTTTGCCAATCCAGCACCATAGAAACATAGAAACATATAAACTAGGTGCAGGAGCAGGCCATTCAGCCCTTCTAGCCTGCACCGCCATTCAATGAGTTCATGGCTGAACATGAAACTTCAGTACCCACTTCCTGCTTTCTCGCCATACCCATTGATCCCCCGAGTAGTAAGGACTTCATCTAATTCCCTTTTGAATATATTTAGTGAATTGGCCTCAACTACTTTCTGTGGTAGAGAATTCCACAGGTTCACCACTCTCTGGGTGAAGAAGTTTCTCCTCATCTCGGTCCTAAATGGCTTACCCCTTATCCTTAGACTGTGACCCCTGGTTCTGGACTTCCCCAACATTGGGAAGATTCTTCCTGCATCTAACCTGTCTAAACCCGTTAGAATTTTAAACGTTTCTATGAGGTCCCCTCTCATTCTTCTGAACTCCAGTGAATACAAGCCCAGTTGATCCAGTCTTTCTTGATAGGTCAGTCCCACCATCCCGGGAATCAGTCTGGTGAATCTTCGCTGCACTCCCTCAATAGCAAGAATGTCCTTCCTCAAGTTAGGAGACCAAAACTGTACACAATACTCCAGGTGTGGCCTCACCAAGGCCCTGTACAACTGTAGCAACACCTCCCTGCCCCTGTACTCAAATCCCCTCGCTATGAAGGCCAACATGCCATTTGCTTTCTTAACCGCCTGCTGTACCTGCATGCCAACCTTCAATGACTGATGTACCATGACACCCAGGTCTCGTTGCACCTTCCCTTTTCCTAATCTGTCACCATTCAGATAATAGTCTGTCTCTCTGTTTTTACCACCAAAGTGGATAACCTCACATTTATCCACATTAAACTTCATCTGCCATGCATTTGCCCACTCACCTAACCTATCCAAGTCACTCTGCAGCCTCATAGCATCCTCCTCGCAGCTCACACTGCCACCCAACTTAGTGTCATCCGCAAATTTGGAGATACTACATTTAATCCCCTCGTCTAAATCATTAATATACAATGTAAACAGCTGGGGCCCCAGCACAGAACCTTGCGGTACCCCACTAGTCACTGCCTGCCATTCTGAAAAGTCCATATTTACTCCTACTCTTTGCTTCCTGTCTGACAACCAGTTCTCAATCCACATCAGCACACTACCCCCAATCCCATGTGCTTTAACTTTGCACATTAATCTCTTGTGTGGGACCTTGTCGAAAGCCTTCTGAAAATCCAAATATACCACATCAACTGGTTCTCCTTTGTCCACTTTACTGGAAACATCCTCAAAAAATTCCAGAAGATTTGTCAAGCTTGATTTCCCTTTCACAAATCCATGCTGACTTGGACCTATCATGTCACCATTTTCCAAATGCGCTGCTATGACATCCTTAATAATTGATTCCATCATTTTACCCACTACTGAGGTCAGGCTGACCGGTCTATAATTCCCTGTTTTCTCTCTCCCTCCTTTTTTAAAAAGTGGGGTTACATTGGCTACCCTCCACTCGATAGGAACTGATCCAGAGTCAATGGAATGTTGGAAAATGACTGTCAATGCATCCGCTATTTCCAAGTCCACCTCCTTAAGTACTCTGGGATGCAGTCCATCAGGCCCTGGGGATTTATCGGCCTTCAATCCCATCAATTTCCCCAACACAATTTCCCGACTAATAAAGATTTCCCTCAGTTCCTCCTCCTTACTAGACTCTCTGACCCCTTTTATATCCGGAAGGTTGTTTGTATCCTCCTTAGTGAATACTGAACCAAAGTACTTGTTCAATTGGTCTGCCATTTCTTTGTTCCCCGTTATGACTTCCCCTGATTCTGACTGCAGGGGACCTACGTTTGTCTTTAATAACCTTTTTCTCTTTACATATCTATAGAAACTTTTGCAATCCGCCTTAATGTTCCCTGCAAGCTTCTTCTCGTACTCCATTTTCCCTGCCCTAATCAAACCCTTTGTCCTCCTCTGCTGAGTTCTAAATTTCTCCCAGTCCCCGGGTTCGCTGCTATTTCTGGCCAATTTGTATGCCACTTCCTTGGCTTTAATACTATCCCTGATTTCCCTAGATAGCCACGGTTGAGCCACCTTCCCTTTTTTATTTTTATGCCAGACAGGAATGTACAATTGTTGTCGTTCATCCATGCGGTCTCTAAATGTCTGCCATTGTCCATCCACAGTCAATCCCTTAAGTATCATTCGCTAATCTATCCTAGCCAATTCACGCCTCATACCTTCAAAGTTACCCTTCTTTAAGTTCTGGACCATGGTCTCTGAATTAACTGTATCATTCTCCATCCTAATGCAGAATTCCACCATATTATGGTCACTCTTCCCCAAGGGGCCTCGCACAACAAGATTGCTAATTAGTCCTCTCTCATTACACAACACCCAGTCTAAGATGGCCTCCCCCCTAGTTGGTTCCTCGACATATTGGTCTAGAAAACCATCCCTTATGCACTCCAAGAAATCCTCCTCCACCGTATTGCTTCCAGTTTGGCTAGCCCAATCTATGTGCATATTAAAGTCACCCATTATAACTGCTGCACCTTTATTGCATGCACCCCTAATTTCCTGTTTGATGCCCTCCCCAACATCACTACTACTGTTTGGAGGTCTGTA
This sequence comes from Pristiophorus japonicus, assembly GCF_044704955.1. NCBI lineage: Eukaryota > Metazoa > Chordata > Chondrichthyes > Pristiophoridae > Pristiophorus > Pristiophorus japonicus. The sequence goes on from NC_092000.1 coordinate 20,790,672, forward strand.
CACAACTCCCACTAAAGTTTTTTGCCCTTTGGTGTTCTGCAGCTCTACCCATATAGATTCCACATCATCCAAGCTAATGTCTTTCCTAACTATTGCTTTAATCTCCTCTTTAACCAGCAATGCTACCCCACCTCCTTTTCCTTTTATTCTATCCTTCCTGAATGTTGAATACCCCTGGATGTTGAGTTCCCAGCCCTGATCATCCTGGAGCCACGTCTCCGTAATCCCAATCACATCATATTTGTTAACATCTATTTGCACAGTTAATTCATCCACCTTATTGCGGATACTCCTTGCATTAAGACACAAAGCCTTCAGGCTTGTTTTTTTAACACTCTTTGTCCTTTTAGAATTTTGCTGTACATCTTATGTGGTCGACCATATCCACTGGGAACAGCAGAGATTGCCACAGCTCATTTCATGACAGGGCCTCACAGTAAGTAGTCAGAAGATTTTCCTCCTGTGTCTTGGGCTCAACTTGAACCCAAGTCGCAAAGGTGAAAGGTCGGTGTCCCGAGGTGAAAGGCCAGAGTTCCATAAGCCAAAGGCCAAGGTTTAATTTGCCTTAGCTCAGTGGTAGCAGTCTTGTCTCTGAGTCAGAAGGGTATGGGTTTAAGTTTTAATCCTTGAGCCCATAATCCAGATTGATACTCAAGGACACTCAGCAGAGGAGGACAAAGGGTTTGATTAGGGTAGGGAAAATAGAGTACGAGAGGAAGCTTGCAGGGAACATTAAGACGGACTGCAAAAGCTTCTATAGATATGTAAAGAGAAAAAGGTTAGTAAAGACAAATGTAAGTCCCCTGCAGTCAGAATCAGGGGAAATCATAACGGGGAACAAAGAAATGGCAGACCAATTGAACAACTACTTTGGTTCGGTATTCACTCAGGAGGACACAAACAAGGGGTCAGAGGGTCTAGTCGGAAAGAGGAACTGAGGGAAATCCTTATTAGTCAGGAAATTGTGTTGGGGAAATTGATGGGATTGAAAGCCGATAAATCCCCAGGGCCTGATGGACTGCATCCCAGAGTACTTAAGGAGGTGGCCTTGGAAATAGCGGATGCATTGACAGTCATTTTCCAACATTCCATAGACTCTGGATCAGTTCCTATGGAGTGGAGGGTAGCCAATGTAACACCACTTTTTAAAAAAGGAGGGAGAGAGAAAACAGGGAATTATAGACCGGTCAGCCTGACATCGGTAGTGGGTAAAATGATGGAATCAATTATTAAGGATGTCATAGCAACGCATTTGGAAAGAAGTGACATGATAGGTCCAAGTCAGCATGGATTTGTGAAAGGGAAATCATGCTTGACAAATCTTCTGGAATTTTTTGAGGATGTTTCCAGGAGAGTGGACAAGGGAGAACCAGTTGATGTGGTGTATTTGGACTTTCAGAAGGCTTTCGACAAGGTCCCACACAAGAGATTAATGTGCAAAGTTAAAGCACATGGGATTGGGGGTAGTGTGCTGGCGTGGATTGAGAACTGGTTGGCAGACAGGATGCAAAGAGTAGGAGTAAATGGGTACTTTTCAGAATAGCAGGCAGTGACTAGTGGGGTACCGCAAGGTTCTGTGCTGGGGCCCCAGCTGTTTACATTGTACATTAATGATTTATAGACGAGGGGATTAAATGTAGTACCTCCAAATTTGCGGATGACACTTAGTTGGGTGGCAGTGTGAGCTGCGAGGAGGATGCTATGAGGCTGCAGAGTGACTTGGATAGGTTAGGTGAGTGGACAAATGCATGACAGATGAAGTATAGTGTGGATAAATGTGAGGTTATCCACTTTGGTGGTAAAAACAGAGAGACAGACTATTATCTGAATGGTGACAGATTAGGAAAAGGGGAGGTGCAACGAGACCTGGGTGTCATGGTACATCAGTCATTGAAGGTTTGCATGCAGGTACAGCAGGGGGTTAAGAAAGCAAATGGCATGTTGGCCTTCATAGCGAGGGGATTTGAGTACAGGGGCAGAGAGGTGTTACTACAATTGTACACCTGGAGTATTGTGTACAGTTTTGGTCTCCTAACTTGAGGAAGGACATTCTTGCTATTGAGGGAGTGCAGCGAAGATTCACCAGACTGATTCCCGGGATGGCGGGACTGACATATCAAGAAAGATTGGATCAACTGGGCTTGTATTCACTGGAGTTCAGAAGAATGAGAGGGGATCTCATAGAAACGTTTAAAATTCTGACGGGTTTCGACAGGTTAGATGCATGAAGAATCTTCCCAATGTTGGGGAAGTCCAGAACCAGGGGTCACAGTCTAAGGATAACGGGTAAGCCATTTAGGACCGAGATGAGGAGAAACTTCTTCACCCAGAGAGTGGTGAACCTGTGGAATTCTCTACCACAGAAAGTAGTTGAGGCCAATTCACTAAATATATTCAAAAAGGAGTTAGATGTAGTCCTTACTACTCGGGGGATCAATGGGTATGGCGAGAAAGCAGGAAGTGGGTACTGAAGTTGCATGTTCAGCCATGAACTCATTGAATGGCGCTGCAGGCTCGAAGGGGCTAATGGCCTACTCCTGCATCTATTTTCTATGTTTCTATGTTTCTATGACAGTACTGAAAGAGTGCTGCACTGTCAGAGATACCCTGTATCACTAACCTCATTCAAGGCACACCACACAGTGCCTCAGTGGGTAGGCCCTCGCTTGTTGAAGATGGTCATTACAAGTCACTTGTGTGATGTGAATGTTACTTGCCATTTACCAGCCCAAGCCTGGCTCTTGTCCATGCTTTCCTACATATGAGCATGGATTATTTTTATTATCTGAGGAATTGCAAATGGAACTGAACACTGCACAATCATCAGCGAGCATCCCCACTTTTGACCCTTTGATGGAGAGAAGATCATTGATAAAGCAGCTGAAGGTGGTTGGACCGGTGTCACTGCCCTGAGGAACCCCTGCAGCGATGTTCTTGGACTGAGATGATTGGCCTCCAACCACCACAACCATCTTTCTTTGTGCAAGGTATGACTGCAGTCAGTGGAGAGTTTCCCCCCTGATCCCCATTGATTTCAGTTTCACTAAGGCTCCTTGGTGCCATACTCGGTCAAATGCAGCCTTGATATCAAGGGCAGTCACTCTCACCTCACCTCTGGAATTCAGCTCTTTTGTCCATGTTTGGATCAAGGCTGTAATGAGGTCTCGAGCCGAGCGGTCCTGGCATCGGTGAGCAGGTTATTGGTGAGTAAGTGCCACTTGATAGCACTGTTGAAAACACCTTCCATCACTTTGCTGAAGATTGAGAGTAGGCTGATGGGGCGGTAATTGGCCGGATTGAATTTGTCCTGCTTATACTGCACAGGACACTTGGCAATTGTCCATATTGTTGGTAGATGCCAGTGTTGTCACTGTAATGGAACAGCTTAGCTATGGTGTGGCTAGTTCTGGAGCACAGGTCTTTAGCAATACAGCTAGGATGCTATTGGTACCCATAGCCTTTGCCGTGTCCAGAACACTCAGTCTTTTTTAAATAACATACAGATTAAATCAAATTGGCTGAAGACTGGTAACTATGAGGGTGGGGACCTCAGGAGGAGGCCAAGTTGGATCATCCACTGAGCACCTCTGGCTGAAGATGGTTGCAAATACTTCAGCCTTGTTTGTACTCACTTGCTGGCTCTGCCATTGTCGATGATGGGGATGTACATGAAGCCATCTTCTCCCATTAGTTGTTTAATTGCCCACCACCATTGATGACTTGATATGGCACGGTTGCAGAGCTTTGATCTGATCCATTGGGTGTAGCATCGCTTGGTTCTGTCTAGAGCATGTTGCTTCCACTGTTTAGCGTGTATGTAGTCCTGTAGTGTACCTTCAGCAGGTCGGTGCTGCTGCCCAGCATGCTCTTGCATAAGGGTTGGTCTCTGGCTTGATGGTCGTGGTAGAGTGAGGAATATGTTGGGCCATGAGTTACGGATTGTGACGGCATATAATTATGCTGCTGCTGATGGCCCAAAACACCTCATGGATGCCCATTTTCTAGATGCTAGATCTGTTCTTATTCTAAACGTAGATTGGGTGACAGCATTGCAAAGCACCTTCGTTCAATCCGCAAGTGTGACCCTGAGCTTCCGGTCACCTGCCACTTTAATTCTCCACTGCATTCCCACTCTGACCTCTCTGTCTTCGTAATCCTGCACTGTTCCAACGAAGCTCAACGCAAGCTCGAGGAACAGCACCTCATTTTTCGTTTAGGCACTTTACAGCCTTCTGCACTCAACATCGAGTTAAAAAATTTCAGAGCATAACCACTGCTAATGATGAACAGTGGTGTACATTTAAGGAGATATTTCACAACTCTCAAGAAAAATATATTCCAGTGAGGAGGAAAGGGTGTAAGAGAAAAGATAGCCATCCGTGGCTAACTAAAGAAATAAAGGATGTATCCAATTAAAATCAAGGGCATACAATGTGGCCAAAACTATTGGGAGGACAGAAGATTAGGAAGCTTTTAAAAGCCAGTAAAGAATTACTAAAAAAATTATTAAGAAAGGGAAGATAGACTATGAAAGTAAACTAGCACAAAATATAAAAAGAGATAGCAAGAGTTTCTATAGGTATATAAAAAAGAAGAGTGGCTAAAGTAAATGTTGGTCCCTTAGAGGACGAGACCGGGAATTAGTAATGTGGAACATGGAGATAGCAGAAACTCTGAACAAATATTTTGTATCAGTCTTTACGGTAGAGGACACTAAAAATATCCCAACAGTAGATAGTCAACGGGCTATAGGAGGGGAGAAACTTAACACAATCACAGTCACTAAGGAGGTGGTACTCAGTAAGATAATGGGACTAAAGGCAGATAAATTCCCTGGACCTGATGGCTTGCATCCTCGGGTCTTAAGAGAAGTAGCGGCAGGGATAGCAGATGCACTGGTTGTAATTTACCAAAATTCCCTGGATTCTGGGGAGGTCCCAGCAGATTGGAAAACTGCAAATGCAACACCCCCTTTTAAAAAAGGAGGCAGACAAAAAGCAGGAAACTATAGACCAGTTAGCCTAACATCTGTGGTTGGGAAAATATGGAGTCCATTATTAAAGAAGTAGTAGCAGGACATTTGGAAAAGCATAATCCGGGCAGGCAGAGTCAGCATGGATTTATGAAGGAGAAGTCATGTTTGACAAATTTGCTGGAATTCTTTGAGGATGTAACGAACAGGGTAGATAAAGAGGAACCAGTGGATGTGGTGTATTTGGACTTCCAACAGACATTTGACAAGGTACCACAGAAAAAGTTACTGCACAAGATAAAAGTTCACAGGGTTGGGGGTAATATATTAGCATGGATAGAGGATTGGCTAACGAACAGAAAACAGAGAGTCGGGATAAATGGTTCATTCTCGGATTGGCAATCAGTAACTAGTGGGCTGCTGCAGGGGTCAGTGCTGGGACCCCAACTATGTACAATCTATATTAACGACTTGGAAGAAGGGACCGAGTGTAACGTAGCAAAGTTTGCTAATGATATAAAGATGGGAGAAAAAGCAATGTGTGAGGAGGACACAAAAAATCTGCAAAAGGACATAGACAGGCGAAGTGAGTGGGCAAAAATTTGGGAGATTGAGTATGATGTTGGAAAGTGTGAGGGCATGCACTTTGGAAGAAAAAATCAAAGAGCAAGTTAATATTTAAATTGAAAAATTGCAAAGTGCTGCAGTATAGTGGGACCTGGGGGTACTTGTGCATGAAACAAAAAAGGTTAGTATGCAGGTACAGCAAGTGATCAGGAAGGCCAATGGAATCTTGGCCTTTATTGCAAAGGGGATGGAGCATAAAAGCAGGAAAGTCTTGCTACAGCTATACAGAGTATTGGTGAGGCCACACCTGCAATACTGCGTGTAGTTTCGGTTTCCATATTTACGAAAGGATATATTTGCTTTGGGGGCAGTTCAGAGAAGGTTCACTCGGTTGATTCCGGAGCTGAAGGGGTTGACCTATGAGGAAAGGTTGAGTAGGTTGGGTCTCGACTCATTGGAATTCAGAAGTGATCTTATTGAAATGTATAAGATTATGAGGGGGCTTGACAAGGTGGATACAGAGAGAATGTTTCCACTGATAGGGGAGACTAGAACGAGGGGGTATAATCTTAGAATAAAGGTCCGCCCATTTAAAACTGAGATGAGGAGAAATTTCTTTTCTCAGAGGGTTGTAAATCTGTGGAATTCTCTGCCCCAGAGAGCGGTAGAAGCCGGGACATTGAATAAATTTAAGACAGAGAGAGACATTTTCTTAACCAATAAGGGAATAAGGAGTTATGGGGAGTGGGCGGGGAAGTGGAGCTGAGTCCATGATCAGATTAGCCATGATTCTATTAAATGGCGGAGCAGGCTCGAGGGGCCGTATGGCCTGCTCCTGCTCCTATTTCTTATGTTTTTATGTAATCGTTGGCTCCCTTTTGCCCCCTTGCCCCTCAGAGCCTGTTTCTTGCTTTTTTTCTCCTTGTCTCTAATGGCAGTTGGTCATTATCCCACCATTCACACCCTATCTCAACTAATGTTTTTTCTAACTCCTGTTATTAACATTTGAATTTGGGCATCGTCCCTTTTGTCTCTCTAATCTCTCCTGTCTTCCAACCTATCACAGACCTTCCCTTTTGCTCGTTCCAACCCTCCCCCTTTCAGTGCTTGTTAAGAATCTGTTCTTTCTGAACAATCTCCGGTTCTGACGAAGGGTCATCGACCTGAAACGTTAACTCTGCTTCCTCTCCACAGATGCTGCCTGACCCGCTGAGATTTCCAAGATTTTCTGTTTTTATTCTGTACTTATTCTATCCCACTCAGCACGGTGGTGGTGCCATATGACATGATGGAGGGTGTCCTCAGCGTGAAGACGGGACTTTGTCTCCACAAGGACGGTGCGGTGATCTCTCCTACAGTGTAGTATTAGTATTAGGCAATCCCTCGTATCGAGGATGACCCACTTCCACACCAAAAAAGGGATGAGTTCACAGGTGTTTCCATGAAGGACCTAATATTCCAGATCCGGAACTACATATCAAAGGGTGGAAGATGCCTCTGTGTGGATTTTTTTAACGTGTGGTGGCCGTTGCACACCAGCCACCACACGGGCTCGACAGAGCAAGGTCTTGGTGCAGTGGCAAGGGTTAACCGAGACGACTGGAGACCAAGCTCTGCTGCACAGACCCAGTGCGCACACATATTGCAGTGTGGGCTGGCCCGTGCTGCCCCTGGGCCCTGAATTCCCGCCTCTTCTGGGCCCCGACCCATCTGAGACAGGTAGATTGGTGAGGACAAGGTCAAACAGGTTATTCCCTCACTTTGGTTCTCTCACCACATGCCGTAAGCCGAGTGCTTAGGGCTCGGCCAGTTCGGTCAGTGGTGGCACTAACGAGCCAGTCTTGGTGATGGCCATTGAGGTCCTCCTCGTGTCCTTGCTACTCTCAGTATTGCTAACGTCAGTAATGGTGACCATGAAACTACTGGATTGTTGTAAAAACCCATCTGGTTCACTACTGTCTTTAGGAAGATAATCTGCCACCCTTACCCGATCTGGGCCTATATGTGACTCCAGATCCACAGCAATGTGGTTGACTCTTAACTGCCCTCTTTAGTTCACGAAGGTAGCGCACCATCACCTTCTCAAGGGTGATTAGGGATGGGCAATAAATGCCGGCCTTGCCAGTGACACCCACATCCCAGGAATGAATATTAAACAAAACAGTCTGCATCTCACCGTCTCTCTTTGTTGCAGGATGCTGATGTTTAAAGCCATTGCGCAGGTGTTTATCTTGGGTTGTACTTGGATTTTTGGATTGTTCCAGTTTCAGGATAAAGCCGGGGTGATGGCCTATTTATTCATCATCGTCAACAGTTTCCAGGGCACCTTTATCTTCATCATCCTCTGTGTGTTAAATCCCAAGGTAGGAAACAGAAGAACATAAGAACATAAGAAATGCAGCAGGAGTCGGCCATTCGGCCTCTCGAGCCTGCTCCGCCATTCAATAAGATCATGGCTGATCTGATCTTGGCCTCAACTCCACTTCCCTGCCTACTCCCCATAACGGTTGACTCTCTTATCATTCAAAAATCTGTCTGTCTCCACCTTAAATATATTCAATGATCCAGCCTCCACAACTCTCTGGGGTAGAGAATTCCAAAGATTCACCACCCTCTGAGAGAAGAAATTGCTCCTCACCTCCGTTTTAAATGGGCGACCCCTTATTCTGAAACTATGCCCCCTAGTTCTAGATTCCCCATGAGGGGAAACATCTCTGCATCTACCCTGTCAAGCCCCTTCAGAATCTTATACGATTCAATAAAATCACCTCTCATTCTTCTAAACTCCAATGAGTATAGGTCCAATCTGCTCAACCTTTCTTCATAAGACAACCCCTTCATCTCAGGAATCAACCTGGTGAGCCTTCTCTGAACTGTCTCCAATGCAGGCATATCCCTCCTTAAATAAGAAAACTAAAACTGTACGCAGTACTCCAGGTGTGGTCTTATATCTTCTCGTCCGATCACAAAGTGACTGTTGTGAGCTGATGGGACAGGTACCATCTTGTGGAACCGATGTCCTTTCTTCTTTATCCCTCTGCTGACAGAGCTGATAGGTCCTGGCGGTTGGTTCCATGAGCCATCTCTAGTCCCTTGTTTGAGTGGCTGCTCTTTAGGTGGGAGACATAGGCTGTGAACGTAGGCATGGTATTGGAGGTATTGAGCATTAAGCCCAAATACAATGTGAGTTCTAATTGTTCTCATTCGGACACATATCGCCAGAGTACTGATTTCATGTTGTATCTTGCCTTAAGGTGAGGGCTGAGTACCGGAAATGGTTTGCAACGACGTGCAGGGCAAAGGGCATGTCGGCTTCACCAGCGAAAAAAGTCACCACAACAACAGCCATGTCGGTGAGAGGGTCTTGGCTGACATCACTGAGTCTGAGAATCATCGAACCACAGGGGTGAAATTGGGTTACGCCCCATTTGGGGGCGGTAGCAAGTCAGGGCGGGACTTCCTGCATCCCGTTACGGCTGCGCAATTCGGGTTACCGCCTGTCACAGGAAGTGGAGCGCAACATCGGGCGGTTGGGGTGGTGTCCGGGGTGCGACGCGGGCGGGATCGGCAGCGCTACATGGCTTCTTCACAAGCTCCGCAGGTCCTTTGATGGGCCTCCACTGGGCCACTGGGACTGTGTGGTGCCATGGCCACAGCCCGGCAGCCAAAGAGGAGCGCCGGGCTGCACGATGGCGGACCGGCAGCAGATCGTAACGGGGCGACCGGCGAGTCGTACGGACGTTAAAAATGGTGGCGAGCGGCACGACGCACCTCCCCTTTAACTCCCCCCCCCCCCCCGCCCCCGAGAGCAGAGGTCGGCGTAGTTCGCAATGGCGGAGGCACGGCGGCCTGGGGGGCTGCTAGCTGGGCGTGGTGTAATCGTGTTTGCCCCTCCTCTAACCCCCATGCAGTTTCACGGTAGCGTGTAGTGCTCCGCCCCGGATGGAAACAGTATCGCGCCCTGTTAGCGCCCCATCGAATCGAGAATCGACCTCTCCTAATTGTAAGCAGTTCCATCCAGAATCTCATCACTAAGGCAATCGTGCTTTAACATCATCATAGGCAATCGCTCGGAGTCGACGAAGACTTGCTTCCACACTAAAAATGAGTTCTCGGGTGACTGTACAGTCCAATGCGGGACCTACAGTCTCTGTCACAGGTAGGGCGGATGGTGGCTGGGGAAACAGGTGGGTGGGGTGCCTGGGTAATGCGCGCTCCTTCAGCTGTCGACACTTGGCCTCCGCGTGCTCCCAGCGACGAGACTCGAGGTGCTCAGCACCTTCCCGGATGCTCTTCCTCCACTTTGGGCGGTCTTGGGCCAGGGATTCCCAGGTGTCGGTGGGGATGTTACATTTTTAAGGAGGCTTTTGAGGGTGCCCTTGAAACATTTCCTCTGCCCATGTGGGGCTCACTTGCTGTGTCGGAGCTCCGAGTAGAGCACTTGTTTTGGGAGTCTCGTGTTGGGCAAGCGGACGATGTGGCTCGCCCAATGGACCTGAGCGAGTGTGGTCAGTGCTTCGATGCTGGGGATATTGGCCTGAGCGAGAACACTGACATTGGTGTGCCTTTCCTGCCAATGGATTTGCAGGATCTTGCAGAGGCAGCGTTGGTGGTATTTCTCCAGTGTTTTGAGGTGCCTGCTGTATATGGCTCACGTCTCTGCACCGTGTGGGGTGCAGGTATCACTACTGCTCTGTAGACCATGAGCTTGGTGCCGGGTTTAAGGTCCTGGTCTTCAAACACTCTCTACCTCAGGCGACCGAAGGCTGCGCTGGCGCACTGGAGGTGGTGTTGGACCTCGTCGTCGATGTCTGCCCTTGTTGACGTAGGCTCCCGAGGTATGGAAAATGGTCCACGTTGTCCAAGGCCTCGTCGTCAATTTTGATAACTGCAGGCAGTGCTGTGTGCCGGGGCAGGTTGGTAGAGGACCTTTGTCTTACGGATGTTTAGCGTAAGGCCCATGCTCTCATATGCTTCAGTGAAGGTGTTGACGATAGCTTTCAGTTCAGCTTCCGAGTGTGTACCAGCGTCGTCTGCATATTGTAGTTCGATGACGGAGGACGGGACGACCATGGATCTGGCCTGGAGGCAGCGGAGGTTGAACAGATTCCCAGTTGTTCTGTAATTTAGCTCCACTCCAGCGAGGAGCTTGCCAAGGGTGAGACGGAGTGTTGCAGCAAGAAAGATCGAGAAGAGCATTGGTGCGACGACACAGCTTTGCTTGACCCCAGTCCGAACGTGGATTGGCTCTGTGATGGATCCTTTGGTCAAGATCACAGCTTGCATGTCATCATGGAGCAGGGGGAGGATGGTGCCAACTTTTGAGGGCAGCCGATTCTGAGGAAGACGCTCCATAATTCCTCACAGTGAGATCAAAGAAGACCATGTACAGGGGTTGGTGCTGTTCCCTGCATTTCTCTTGTATCTGCCAGTGAAGATCATGACCGTGTGCCCCTTAGTGGGCGGAATCCGCATTGCGACTCTGGGAAGAGCTCTTCAGCCACAGGGAGAAGGCGATTGAGGAGGATTCTTGTGATGACTTTCCCAGTGGTCAACAGCAGGGAGATTCCTCTGTAGTCACCGCAGTCGGACTTGTGACATTTCTTGAAAATAGTCACGATTACGGCATCTCTGAGATCTCCTGGCATGCTCTCCTCCTTCCAGATAAGAGAGATGCGATTATGGATCCGGGCCAGTCGTGCTTCTCCACCATATTTTAGTGCTCAGTTGTTGGATGGCCTTTTGAACCTCGTGTCGGGCTGGGGTTGTGCTGAGATGGTGGCGGGTGGCATGCTGTGGGATGGAGCCGAGGACACTCATGTTGAAGACAGAGTATTGGTTGAGGAGATCCTTGAAGTGCTCCTTTCAGCGAGCACCGACTGCCTCTCTGTCCTTGATGAGCACCTTTCTGTTCTAGGCCAGCAGCAGGGTAGGCTCTTGGGTGCTTGGGCCGTAGGTTGTCTTGACTGCGCTGAAGAATCCTCGCACGTCATGGTTGTCGGCTAGCTGCTGGATTTCTTGAGCTTTCCCCCACCCACCATCTGTTCTTTAGCTCGCAGGTTTTCTGTTGGACCTCGCCCTTCAGACGTCTGTAGAGCAGCTTTCTTGCTGTCGAGTTGTGTTGTTGCTTCCAGTCCAAGAATGCCTTGCGCATGTTAGCTCCTGGATCTCCTGGTCGTTCTCGTCGAACCAGTCTTGGTGTTTCCTGATCGAGTGACCGAGCGTCTTTTCGCACTTTAACAACCAGCTGATTAAACCTGCTTGAAGACCCGACTTGGCCTAAAAAAGGCAGAGCTGTTTAAATGGGTAAGTGCGGGGTAAGAATTCATTGACCTGCCTGCAATAGCCGGCCTGCGCAATATGTTATCAGCATCACCTGTGTAGTTGGGGCCTGTGGTGATGGTGAGCGGTTCATAGGCCCGATATAGGTGGCCGCCTGTGATTAGTGTGGGCGGTTTAAGTGGTTGGGACGGTACCCAGATATTCCAGTCAGTGTTCTTTTAATGCTGCTATTAACTCATCTATAGAAACATAGAAACTAGGTGCAGGAGCAGGAACAATGAGTTCATGGCTGAACATGAAACTTCAGTACCCCCTTCCTGCTTTCTCGCCATACCCCTTGATCCCCCTAGTAGTAAGGACTTCATCTAACTCCCTTTTGAATATATTTAGTGAATTGGCCTCAACTACTTTCTGTGGTAGAGAATTCCACAGGTTCACCACTCTCTGGGTGAAGAAGTTTCTCCTCATCTCGGTCCTAAATGGCTTACCCCTTATCCTTAGACTGTGACCCCTGGTTCTGGACTTAAACGGATTCACGGTGATTCGGAGTTCTGAGCCTGTGGCCTTTGTGAACTTTGACCTACTGTGCAGTAGGCCTCAGGCCTCTCCCTTGGTTTCTCACTGACCCTGCGCTCCGGTCTTGTTTCTCTGTATCGGGTTCCCCTCCGACCAAATCCTGCGCCCTCGGCTTGTTTTGTGGCCCGGAAAACTCACTGAACACAAGACTTTATTCCCCTGTTGATGCAGAGCTTGGAGCATTGAAGAAGCTGCTCCCCTCTCAGCGGCTGAGAAACATCGACCTGACGGCTGGAGAAGTGAAGACCATCATCCTCTCTGCCGCAGTGAGGCCAACGGACTTTGCAACGATGCTGGAACTGTCCCACACAGAAATACGGAGAAGTTACAGCACGGGAACAGGCCCTTCGGCCCATCCAGTCGGTGCCGGCATTTACGCTCTGCACCAGCAAATGGTGCCAGTCACATTTACCCACTTTGACAGATTATCTGGCCATTATCACATTGCTGGCTTTGGGAGCTTGCTGTGCGCAAATTGGCTGCTGCGTTTCCTGCATTACAACAGTGACTACACTGCAAAAAGTACTTCATTGGCTTTGGGAAGTCTGGTGGTCATAAAAGACGCTATATAAATTAAAGTCCTTCCTTAATTAAGAGTGGTCAGAATGTGGAACTCACTACCACAGGGAGCGGTTGAAGCAAATACACTGCGTCTATGGTGTAATATATTTGGAATGACATGTTCCCAATCCATAAGCTGCTAATCATAATTTGCCTTTAACTGTGTCACTTTGCTACTTGTGTGCTCAGCATTATGTGCTTATCATCCTATAAATGAACTGGCACTGTCTGAAGTCTTTCCGAGTCGTGGTCAGTCATTCAATTCATAAACCTACTGATATTCACAAACCCCATGACCTTTCTTCCCATGGTATATAATGGTGTCAGAGTCACGGCGTGATTGATGTGCTGTCCTCTTACCTTCAGACAGCCATCCATTATCCCACAGTACAAACTCCTCTTTATTGGACCACTGGGCATTCTAACATAGATTGTACATCAGAAAGTGCTCTGTGCCGGTGTTTATGCTCCACACGAGCCTCCTCCCACCCCTCTGCATCTTATCCAACCCTATCAGCCTATCCTTCTATACCTTTCTCCCTCATGTGTTTATCTAACTTTCCTTTAAATGCTATTCGCCTCAACTACTCCCTGTGGTAGCATAGAAACATAGAAACATAGAAAATAGGTGCAGGAGCAGGCCATTTGGCCTTTCGAGCCTGCACCACCATTCAATATCATCATGGGTGATCATGCAACCTCAGTACCCCACTCCCGCCTTCTCTTCATACCCCCGATCTCTTTAGCCGTCAGGGCCACATCTAACTCCCTTTTGAATATGTCCAACAAACTGGCCTCAACAACTTTCTGTGGCAGAGAATTCCACAGGTTCACAATTCTCTGGGTGAAAAAGTTTCTCCTCATTTCGGTCCTATATGGCTTACCCCTTATCTTTAGACTGTGACCCCTGGTTCTGGAATTTCTCCAACATCGGGAACATTCTTCCTGCATCTAACCTTTCCAGTCCCGTCAGAATTTTATAAGTTTCGATGAGATCCCCTCTCATTCTTCTAAATTCCAGTGAGTATAAGCCTAGCCGATCCAGTCTTTCCTCATATGTCAGTCCTCTCATCCCGGGAATCAGTCTGGTGAACCTTCGCTGCACTCCCTCAATAGCAAGCACGTCCTTCCTCAGATTAGGAGACCAAAACTGTCGACAATATTCCAGATGTGGTCTCATCAAGGCCCTGTACAAATGCAGTAAGACCTCCCTGCTCCTATACTCAAATCCACATTCTTCCCGCTCTCTGGGTAAAGAAGTTCCTGTTGAATTCCCTATTGGATTTATTCGTGAATTCTTCTCCCTCTTTCCTCATTGCCATTCTTTTTCTAGTTGGATATAAGGTGCAAGGTATGGAAAGATTCTTCAAGCCTCGCTATGTTGGACAAGATGCAAGAAATTAACTGACGAGCGATTTCTCAGCCGGACACCCACCCCAAGTTAAAATCCTCCTGAGGGACGGTGAAGTCTTGCAACCACGGAGTTGTGAGCTCTGAGAGGGAGGTTCTGCAGACAGGAGAAGCGGTGCCTAAATCTTTACCGTTGGTGTCGTGCACCCAGTTTGGACACGGTGCACTGAGGCACACCAGCAGTCGCTCTCGTGCTCCTGTCGCTAACACGGAGGGCCGGCTTTGAGTTCCGACATCACTTGTGGTGTTGCTCCACTCTTAGGGCTGGATTTTTGGCTTTGATGATTTCGGGGCAGTAATGGAGGGGCGGGTGGTAAAGTTAGCGCCCTGGAAATAGTTTGCACCTCAGTAGGCAACATTGGGCAGCTGGGCCCTGAGTCAGGGGAGCAGTGTGAAGAGAGGCGTCGTACACCTCTCTCAGGGCGCTAGGATGGGAAACTCCCAAGCTAAAGAGCCGGGCCGGGAGCGCTCCAAGAGACACCTGGGGAGAAAAATAAAACCCTAAATAAAACCCCCCGAAAACATTGCCCACGCAAATGAATTAAAAGAAAAAACAATCGCACTTACCTCAGGAGTCCATGACTCACCTCTTCGCCGACGGGATGTTGGGACCGCCCGATTTCCCAGGCGGTCACTGCGGGGTGCGCTGCGGGGCGGACGGGTCGAACAGAAGTCAAAACTTGCGCCGGTTTCACAACCGTGGGTGTTGCACACCGGACGCAGCTCTTCCGGGCAGTGCTGCTCCGCGCCGCCGCTAAACCAGACCCGAGGATCGCCGCGGGGCGCTGGAGGCTGACCGCCCGCCCAGGACACCTCACCCCCGCCATTGCCGCCGCTCCGGGACGAGAAATGGAGCGCAGAAGGTCCAAAAATCCACCCCATAGACTTATTGGGATTTCATTTGCATGAGATGTTGAACCGAAGCCCCGGCTACCCTCTCAGAGGGGACGTAAAGGATCCCACGCCACTATTTCGAAGAAGAACAGGGGAGTTCTCCCCAGGCTATGGTTTATCCCTCAACCAACATCAGTAAAGAAACAGATTATCTGGTTGCTATCACAGTGCTGTTTGTGGGACCTTGCTGTGCCTCCATTACAACAGTGACTACACTTCAAAGATAAAGTGTCTTGGGACGTACTGAGGTCATGAAAGGTGCTTTATAAATGCAAGTATTTTTTTTAGGATCTGACACGTGACCAGTGATTGGAGCACCAGCACATAAGAACATAAGAACATAAGAAATAGGAGCAGGAGTAGGCCATATGGCCCCTTGAGCCTGCTCCACCATTTAATACAATCATGGCTGATCTGATCATGGACTCAGGTCCACTTCCCTGCCCGTTCCCCATAACCCCTTATTCCCTTTTTGATTAAGAATCTGTCTATCTCTGTTATAAATATATTCAATGTCCCGGCTTCCACAGCACACTGAGGCAGCAAATTCCACAGATTTACAACCCTCTGAGAGAAGAAATTCCTCCTCATCTCATTTTTAAATGGGCGGCCCCTTATTCTAAGATTATGCCCCCTAGTTCTAGTCTCCACTATCAGTGGAAACATCCTCTCTGCATCCACCTTGTCCAGCCCCCTCATAATCTTATACGTTTCGATAAGATCACCTCTCATTCTACTGAATTCCACAATGAGGAGAGATTGTGTAGAATGGGCCTATACTCTCTGGCGTTTAAAAGAATGAGAGGTGATCTCATTGAAACATATATGTTACTGAGGGGGATTGACAGGGTAGATGCTGAGAGGCTTTTTCCCCTGGCTGGAGAGTCTAGACCTAGGGGGCATAGTCTCAGGATAAGGGGTATGCCATTTAGGACTGAAATGATGAGAAATTCCTTGACTCAGAAAGTTGTGAATCTGTGGAATTCTCTACCCAAGAGAACTATGAATGTGATGTTGAGCATATTCAAGGCAGAAATCGATAAATTTTTGGATTCTAGGGAAATCAAGGGATATGGGGATTGGGCGGGAAAGTCGAGTTGAGGTGGGGAATCAGCCATGATCTTATTGAATGTCGGAGCAGGTTCGAGGGCCATGTGGCCTACTGCTTCTAATTCTTATGTTCTTATGAGATACAAGAAGCTGTATTTCAATGCAGTCTGAACAATGATAATGTCCTATTGCTGCTCTTTCTGGTCATTTACGTCAGCCAATTGTGTTGTCATGACATTTTTATTCTTTCCAGTGTGATTGAGGGGTCACTGCTGGGTATAAAAGATGGCGAATGAAATCAGATGGAGAAGATTATTTACCACAAATTCTTTGCGGAGAAGTAAATTTCATCACAGCTAAAGTGGCCAAACTAGATAGTCACACAGGTTTATCAACTCTCCTGGCTAGTCTCCCGAAAGAAAGAAAGACTTGTATTTATCATCATTGTAGGCAGTCCCTTGAAACGAGGATGACTTGCTTCCACGCCAAAAAAAGGATGAGTTCACAGGTGTTTCGAATGAAGAACCCGAACTACATCCTGAAGGGTGGAAGATGCCTGTGCGTGGATTTTTTTAACGCGGGGTGACCGTTGCACACCAGCCACCACACGGGCTTGACAGAGCTAGGTCTTGGTCCAGTGGCAAGGATTACCCAAGACAACTGGAGACCTGCTCTGCTGCACGGACTGAGTGCACTCACATATCGCAGTGTGGGCTGGGCCCGTGCTGCCCCTGGGCCCCTGGCCCCGAACTTACGCCTCCCCTGGGGCCCGATCACATCTCTCCACGGTCTCTCGCCGCTCCTCCGCCCCGACCTCGCTGCTCCTGCTGCATCAGCCCATGCTCCAATCACCGACCTGGACCTTGCTGACGTCACTCTTCGCTGCCGTTGCCCTCCTGCATCAGCTCGCGCGGTATCTTGTAGTAGTATGCCTCCACGCTGTCCGGGGGCCGCTCACCGCTCCTTTTATGGTCCCGATATATGAGTGTTTTTCACGACCACCGGACGTCTCAAAGCACTTTACAGCCAATGAAGTACTTTTAGAGTGTAGGCACTGTTGTAATGTGGGAAACATGGCAGCCAATTTGTGCACAGCAAGCTCCCACAAACTGCAATGTGATAATAACCAGATAATCTTTTTTTGTTATGTTGATTGAGGGATAAATATTGGTCAGGACACCGGAGATAACTCCCCTGCTCTTCTTTGAAATAGTGGCATGGGATCTTTTACGTCCACCTGAGAGAGCAGACGGGGCCTCAGTTTAACGTCTCATCCGAAAAGCAGCACCTCCGACAGTGCGGCACCTCCTGACGTGGATTGAGAACTGGTTGTCAGACAGGAAGCAAAGAGTAGGACTAAATGGGTACTTTTCAGAATGGCAGGCAGTGACTAGTGGGGTACCGCAAGGTTCTGTGCTGGGGCCCCAGCTGTTTACATTGTACATTAATGATTTAGACGAGGGGATTAAATGTAGTATCTCCAAATTTGCGGATGACACTAAGTTGGGTGGCAGTGTGAGCTGCGAGGAGGATGCTATGAGGTTGCAGAGTGACTTGGATAGGTTAGGTGAGTGGGCAAATGCATGGCAGATGAAGTATAATGTGGATAAATGTGAGGTTATCCACTTTGGTGGTAAAAACAGAGAGACAGACTATTATCTGAATGGTGACAGATTAGGAAAAGGGAAGGTGCAACGAGACCTGGGTATCATGGTACATCAGTCATTGAAGGTTGGCATGCAGGTACAGCAGGCGGTTAAGAAAGCAAATGGCATGTTGGCCTTCATAGCGAGGGAATTTGAGTACAGGGGCAGGGAGGTGTTGCTACAGTTGTACAGGGCCTTGGTGAGGCCACACCTGGAGTATTGTGTACAGTTTTGGTCTCCTAACTTGAGGAAGGACATTCTTGCTATTGAGGGAGTGCATCGAAGATTCACCAAACTGATTCCCAGGATGGTGGGACTGACCTATCAAGAAAGACTGGATCAACTGGGCTTGTATTCACTGGAGTTCAGAAGAATGAGAGGGGACCTCATAGAAACGTTTAAAATTCTGACGGGTTTAGACAGGTTAGATGCAGGAAGAATGTTCCCAATGTTGGGGAAGTCCAGAACCAGGGGTCACAGTCTAAGGATAAGGGGTAAGCCATTTAGGACCGAGATGAGGAGAAACTTCTTCACCCAGAGTGTGGTGAACCTGTGGAATTCTCTACCACAGAAAGTAGTTGAGGCCAATCCACTAAATATATTCAAAAGGGAGTTAGAGGAAGTCCTTACTACTCGGGGGATCAAGGGGTATGGCGAGAAAGCAGGAAGCGGGTACTGAAGTTTCATGTTCAGCCATGAACTCATTGAATGGCGGTGCAGGCTAGAAGGGCTGAATGGCCTGCTCCTGCACCTATTTTCTATGTTTCTATGTTTCCTCAGCACTGCACTGGGAGTATCAGCCGAGATTCATGTGCTCAAGTTACTGGAGTGAGAAGTGAACCCACATTCTGACCCAGAGGCTGAAACTGAGGCCTGAATCTCCTGGTTACTACTGGTAACAGCACGAGAGAAGTTTGCCTTTCAAATTTCTCACCGTCCCATTCCCCCAGTCACCCCTTCCAAACCCTGCTCCGTGATATCACCGGCTATCTCCGCGGGGAAGCCTCTGGCTGGGGGTGACACCGCCCCTCCCAGCTCACTGCCGCAAAGGGCCAGGACTGGCTCAGCGGGTGACCGGACACGGGACAGGCTGGTTAAGGACCCTCCGGGTATCGGCAAGGCTGACAGAGAGAGATGTAGCAGGCAGAGCTACAGGGTCTGGGGATATAGAATACAAGAGCAGGGAGTTTATACTTGAAGTGTATAAAACACTGGTTAGGCCACAGCTAGAGTACTGCGTGCAGTTCTGGTCACCACATTACAGGAAAGACGTGATTGCACTAGAGAGGGTACAAAGGGGATTTACGAGGATGTTGCCTGGCCTGGAGAATTTTAGCAATGAGGAAAGATTGGATCGGCTGGGGTTATTTTCTTTGGAACAGAGGAGGCTGAGGGGAGACCTTATTGAGGTGTATAAAATTATAAGGGGCCTAGATATAGTGGATAGGAAGGACCTATTTCCCTTAGCAGAAGGGTCAACAACCAGAGGGCATAGATTTAAAGTAAGTGGTAGGAGGTTTAGGGGTGATTTGAGGAAACATTTTTTCACCCAGAAGGTGGTGGAGATCTGGAACTCACGGCCTGAAAGGGCGGTCGAGGCAGAAACCCTCACCACATTTAAAATGCACTTGGATGTGAACTTGAAGTGCCGTAAGCTACAGGGCTATGGACCAAGAGCTGGAAAGTGGGATTAGGCTGGATAGCTCTTTGTCGGCCGGCGCGGACACAATGGGACGAATGGCCTCCTTCCATGCTGTCAATTTTTATGATTCTATGATATCAGAGTATTAGGGATTGGGGACAGTGGAGGATTATGTACAATTACATAGGATTACATCAGATATACGGTACAGAAACAGGCCATTCGGCCCAACTAGTCCATGCCAGCGTTTATGCTCCACTCGAGCCTCCTCCCATCATTCCTCATCTAAAATCTATCAGCATAACCCTCTATTCCCTTCTCCCTCATATGCTTGTCTAGCCTCCCTTTAAATGCATCTATATTTCTTGGTGACTATCTTATATTGATGGCCTCTAGTTATGCTCTTCCCCACAAGTGGAAACACTCTCTGTATCCACTCTGTCACAACCTTTCATAATTTTAAAGACCTCTATTAGGTCACCCCTCAGCCTTCTCTTTTCAAAAGAAAAGAGACCCAGACTGCTCATCCTTTCCTGATATGTATACCCTCGCATTTCTGGTATCATCCTTGTAAATCTTCTTTGCACCCTCCCCAGTGCCTCGATATCTTTTTTATAATATGACGACCAGAACTGCACGCAATACTCTAAGTGTGGTCCAACCAAAGGTTCGATACAAGTTTAGCATAACCTCTCTACTTTTCAATTCTACATATCTCTAGAAATAAACCATAGTACTTGGTTTGCTTTTTTATGGCCTCATTAACCTGTGGGGCTTGTGGTGAGGGGGGAGAGAGTGACAGTGTACTGGGGGTTGGGAGAGAGGGAGACTGGGGTCTCGGCGCCTAGGGATGGAGTGGAGGCTTGTTTGGAGAGGGGGAGACTAGGAATAGGTGTCGGATATGGTGGGGGGGTGTGGAGACTGGGGAATGGGTGCCAGACCATCGGGGTTTGGGTGGATGAGCTTCATTGGAACAGTGTAAGAGGCCCAGGACGGAGAAGTCTGATTGGGAGTGGAGCGGAGAATTACAGTGACAGGCAACCAGAAGCTCAGAGTCACACTTGTGGACTGAACAGAGGTGCTCTGCAAAGCAATCACCAATCTACGCTTGGTCTCCCCAGTGCATAGGAGCGTAGACAGCTAATACAGTATACTAAATTGGAAGACGTACAAGCAAATCGCTGTTTTGACTTTAACAAATGTGTGCCAGCTGTCCTTGCACATCTAAATGTTCATTAATTCAATTTGGATGGCCTTAAATTATGGAGTTTGGATGCAGCTGACATTAGACTAATGGGTCTGTGGCTATGAAGTTTCCGCATCGCATCTATCTTGAACAGAGGTGTTATGTTGGCAAATCTCCAAGTTGTTCCGGGCAACAATTTGTATCCCTGAGGAGGATCGGTGGCCAAAGCGTCTGCTAACTCCTTGCTGACTTTCTTCAACGGCCCAGGGTGTATGTGTGCCGTTAGGGTCCTTCTAGTTTGTATTCCCCAGTCACAAACTAACCTAGCCGACCGAACCCTGGGAGAACGAGCTGTGCAAGTGGAGAAACAGAAACATATCCAGCTTAATTAGTCGAGAGGATAAGCGACTATCGCTCTGGAAGCGTTGACTTTCCTCCTGGGGTTTAGTTCCACTTCAAGGATGAATGTTTTAAACCAGCTCATCGAATGTAGGGATGAATAATGCTGCCTTGGTTTGCATTGGGGGATTGCTTTGACCTGAGCAGATCCTTCCTTCTGGAGGAGATAAATCCAGTCCGAAATTGTTATGCAGAAAGGATAAGTGAGCACAGCTCACACCCAAGGGTTTTTGGTTCAGCAGAGTTCGGATATTTCTTATATTACAGTGCAGTGTTGTTCTTTGAAGAAATCCTAATATGCTGGGCCTATTGGATTTGTCACATTTACAGGCCTTTCATATTTCGGATCTCACCCCTAACTGAAGGGACAGCTACCGTATCTATCAGGATGTACACCAGCTCCCCTAGTGGCTCAGCAACAACAACTTGCATTTATATAGCACCTTTAATGTAGTGAAACGTCCAAAGACGCTTCACAGGAGCGTGATCAAACACCGAGCAACACAAGGAGTTCTTCAGCAGTTGGCAGCTCCGAGCTCCCAGCTCTGGGTCTTGTGAAGTCAAAACTGTCTGATCATTTCATAAGAACATAAGAAATAGGAGCAGGGGTAGGCCATTTGGCCCCTCGAGCCTGCTCCGCCATTCAATAAGATCATGGCTGATCTGATCATGGACTCAGCTCCATTTCCCTACCCGCTTCCCATAACCCTTGATTCCCTTATCGCTCAAAAATCTGTCTATCTCCACCTTAAATATATTCAATGACCCAGCCTCCACTGCTCTCTGGGGCAGAGAATTCCACAGATTTACAACCCTCTGAGAGAAGAAATTCCTCCTCATCTCAGTTTTAAATGGGCGACCACTTATTCTGAAACTATGACCCCTAGTTCTGAATTCCCCTATGAGTGGAAACATCCTCTCTGTATCTATCCTGTCAAGCCCTCTCAGTATCTTATATATTTCAATAAGATCACCTCTCATTCTTCTAAATTCCAACGAGTATAAGCCCAACCTGCTCAACCTTTCTTCATAAATCAACCTCTTTATTTCCGAAATCAACCGAGTGAACCTTCTCTGAACTACCTCCAATGCAAGTATATCCTTCCTTAAATACGGAGACCAAAACTGCACGCAGTACTCCAGGTGTGGTCTCACCAATACCCTTGTAGCAGGAATTCCCTGCTTTTATACACTATTAGTTTGAAAATTTAGAAATGCCTTGTTGCAATACTCCATGAATACACCAGTACTGCAACATCTCTTTCTTATCTTGTCAGTCATGGCAGCTGTGACTCCGATGGTAGCCGCACTTCAGAGACTTATGCACGAAATTGAGGCTGAAACACATAGGGCATTGCTGCAGGAGCGCTGCACTATCAGAGGTGCCATGTTTTGGATGAGATGTCTGCCCTCTCAGGTGGATGTAAAAGATCCAATGGCACAATCTCTCATCCAACACTTAAAAGCAGATTATCTGGTCCTAATCATGCTGTTGTTTGTGGGATCTTGCTGTGCGCAAAACTGCCTGCCGCGTTTCCTACATCACAAAGGTGACTACATTTCAGAAAGTACTTCATTGGCTGTTAAGCACTTTGGGAAAGGTGTTACATAAAGGCAAATCTGTCTTTCATTGCTACTTTACAATGACAACAACAACTTGCATTTATAAAGCCCCTTTAACGTAGTAAAATGTCCCAAGGCGCTTCACAGGAGCGTTATCAAACACTGAGCCACACAAGGAGTTCTCCACAAGTTAGCAGCTCCGAGCTCCCAGCTCTGAGGCGTGCGAAGCCAAAACCGTCTAATCATTAGTTGGAAGAATTCAAACTGTCAAAACTCGTTCGCTGCCGTGCTGCTGACCTTTACATGCCTGTGACACCTCACAGCTCCCCTGTTCCGACCTCTGCTGCGATACCACCATCTTACCCACCCCACTCCGCCTCCTCCCAGTGTCGTCTCTTGCTCTGGACTCTAAGGGGATCCATAATCCTATACTTCGAGTTCACTGGTAAATGCCTTTAAGGCTGGCACTTGGCCCATTCATCTCCTAGACTGGTTTTGAGCACATTAGTTAGACTATCCCAGCAGGCACATCAGTTGAAGGTGTTATAGTTGACCTCAACAATAACAACAACCACAGCTTGCATTTATATAGCGCCTTTAAAGTAGTAAAAATTCCAAAGGCGCTTCATAGGAGTGTTACCAAACAAAATTTGACACTGAGCCGCATTAGGAGAAATTAGGGCAGTTGACCAAAAGCTGGTCAAAGAGGTAAGTTTTAAGGAGCGTTTTGAAGGAAAAAAGAGAGGTAGAGAGGTGGAGATGCTTAGGAGGGAATTCCAAAGCTTAGGGCCCAGCAGCTGAAGGCATGGCCACCAATGGTGAAACGATTAAAATCGAGGATGCTCAATAGGGCAGAATTTGAGGAGCGCAAATATCTCGGAGGGCTTTGGGGCTGGAAGAGATTACAGAGAAATGGAGGGACGAGGCCATGGAGGGATTTAAAAATAGAATTTTGAAATCGAGGCGTTGCTTAACCGGGAGCCAACGTACGTCAGCAAGCACAGGGGGTGATGGGTGAATGGGACTTGGTGCGAGTTAGGACACGAGTTAGGACACATTTTACCCGACGTAAACTTGAGGTCATCCAAAACCTCAAGTTTACGTCGGGTAAAATGTGGGAGGCCAGCCAGGAGTGCATTGGAATAGTCAAGTCTAGAGGTAGCAAAGGCATGGATGAGAGTTTCAGCAGCGTATGAGCTGAGGCAGGGACGGTAAAAAACAGATCCACACGTAAAACCACGCTATGTAAAACGTCCCGCAGGAGTATAATCATGCCCAAAAAATTTGACACCGAGCCAAAGAAGGAGATATTAGGACAGGTGACCAAAAGCTTGGTCAAAGAGATTGGTTTTTAGGAGGCTTTTAAAGGAGGAGAGAGAGGTGGATAAATGGAAAAGTTTAGGGAGAACTGTTTATGCATCAAAACAAAGGGATTGAAACAATCTAACCAAGGAGCCCCTGGATTGGTTGGCCGGAGGGGGGAAAAACAGTTCACTCGAGACTACAAGTCTACAAGAAACCAGGACAACAAAGGATCCCACAAGGCATGCATTTTTGGATAACGGGGTACTCAAGATAAGGAGTTATTTTTTGCTCTGTCGACTCCGTGTGCAAATTGTGGCGATCCAGACCCATCACAGCAGCCAGTCATACGGATTACCACAAACAACTAAACTGATCCAGACGCATTAACGGAAGACCCAGCCCAGCAGGACATTTATTTATAAAATGGATGCATATGTACGAGCTGGCAGCAGCTCAGAAGAAGGAGAAGAAAGAAGAGAATGGAAGGAAGAAAATGACCAGAAGAGGGAACATTGGAGAGAAACAACCGGTCATGGAACAAACGACCACGAGCCTACAATCGACACTAACAGCAACTAACTGGACAGGTGATTGTATGTCTTCGGTCAATTCTCTCAGAAGTCTTGTTCTGTCATTTTTCGTTGGTCTTTGCGCAATAAAACTAACAGTTGGGTTAAGCCTAAACTTTGCGTAATGTGGAGTCCTTTACTGTGATTCCTGAGGTCGACGAATCAAGCTAGGGTGTAAAATAAACAACCTACCGATGCAATTGGCCTTTGTCCATATCAGGGCGATCAAAGAACTTCCAGGTGCGGGTAGCTTCACACGTCGAGGAGCCAAGCATGTGTGGTGACGTGACGTGACGATGAAAGCGTCTTGCCCCGGCTGCATTAGTATTCAGCGAGCAAACAAGAACACAGAGCAGGTCAGTGCTCATGACAATTCACTCGTCTCACACCCATTAACTTTGGTGTCAATAATACAACATATAATCACAGGAAATTGGACTCTGTGTGTGTGGGAGCTTCTCGCCGTGGCTGTAATGCTGATGACTTACTCATTTCACCTGTGAGAAGCACAGCACGGTTGTGTTTATTACTCTGCCAATGGATAAACTCCAGTGACTTACAATATTATACTCACTTAACCTCCCCACAGTAATGGATGAGGTTAATATTTAAAAATGCTTGCGGCTGACTCCGTTTCATCAAATTCTTATTTCTCATGGGTGGGGTGGGGTGGGATGGGGGGAGCGGGTGGAATTAGGAATTTGCTCCAAAGCAGGGTCAGAAATACAAATGCTAAATAATGCAGCAAGCCCCCCCAATTGCGCCCATCCATAAGGAAGTTTGAGAGTGTGCAAAGGTGGGAGTGGCTTTGCGTCTATCTGGCATTACATTGAGATGGCTGCACGCTGCGAGCAAAACACATTCGAGAGGGAATGATCACAATAAAACTTGCTGCATGGTCTACAGAGTTCAGCTGCTTATGCTTAGCAAGCGCCGCTCCATCTAAAAACAGCGCTGCTTCAAGCTGTCCATTTCACCACTGTTTACCATCCTCCAGGATAGTTCCACGGGATCTTTTACGGCCACCTGAGAGGGCAGACGGGGCCTCGGTTTAACGTCTCAGCCGAAAGATGGCATCTCCAATGAATCTTCAATGTCAGTGCCAGCCTTGGCTCAGTGAGCAGCACTCTCTTGCCTCAAAGTCAGAAGATTGTGGGTTCAAGTCTCACTCCAGAGACTTGAACACATAAATCTAGGCTGATGCTCCCAGTGCAGCGATGAGGGAGTGCTGCACTGTCGGAGGTGCCGTCTTTCGGATGAGACGTTAAACCGAGGCCCCGTCTGCTCTCTCAGGTGGACGTAAAAGATCCCGTGGCACTATTTCGGAGAAGAGCAGGCGAGTTATCCCTGGTGTCCTGGGGCCAATATTTATCCCTCAATCAACATAACAAAAAAAGCAGGTTATCTGGTCATTATCACATTGCTGTGTGTGGGAGCTTGCTGTGCGCAAATTGGCTGCTGCGTTTCCCACATTACAACAGTGACTA
The DNA here is from genome assembly GCF_044704955.1 of Pristiophorus japonicus. Lineage (NCBI taxonomy): Eukaryota > Metazoa > Chordata > Chondrichthyes > Pristiophoridae > Pristiophorus > Pristiophorus japonicus. The sequence continues at coordinate 20,816,781 of NC_092000.1, forward strand.
CACTCCAAAAGTACTTCACTGGCTGTAAAGTGCTTTGAGACATCTGGCAGCTGTGAAAGGTGCTATATAAATGCAAGTCTTTCCTTTCGACGACGCTGCCATGAGCAACATCTGGCAGAAAAATCACAGAGGCAACCTAAAAGATTGTGTTTAAAAAAAACCGAATTGAACAGTTTTTATTCGCTATAAAAAATATCCGACGTTGGGAGAAAAAAAAGCTGTTTGACTGCCGGCCCAGAATCATGCAGTCGGGTAATGAAGAGTCTGCCCGCTTTCCGATTGGATGTGGGCAGGCAGGGCGCTGTGTGAATGGACGAGCCGGGCGATCAATGGGGAGAGCGTGGAGGCGGGGTGGTTGGAGGCAGGAGCTCATGTGATGACACCTCCTGCAATATGTCCCATCAGAGATGCCATACCTCACGTTTTCACTGAAAGCCGGTTTGCCCCCCAAAAAAAAAAAGATTTTTCTTTCTTAATCTTCTTACTATTTTGGTCGTAAAGCTGAAGGGACGTTTTTGCTGGGGAATGGAATGCTTCCCAGTTCAGGCATCAAGTACTCTCGGGTTGGGTACAGCACAGTTAGATGCAGCGTGAAGCCCCTCTCTACCTTGCCCCAAGGAATACCTCAGTCTCAACCACAGAAGAGAAGCCCTTTACTGCATCAGTGTCACTTTTAATCCCATTTCCCATTGCAGCCAGTCTGTGGCCTCTGAAGGCCACCAAGTGCCAGTTTGGCGATGTAGGTGCGTACTGACTCGGAACTGGATTAAGATTCACTCGGAACTTGATTGAGGCCTGATACGTCCTTACTACGCAGTATAAATGCACACGAGGCCCATGCTTGAGAGAAGGTCAGTCTGTGACCTGTCCTTTATTCCTTAGCACTCAAGTGATGAAGGTGGGTGCAGCGTCCCCTTTTATACCTGAAGGTCCAGGTTAGGAGTGTCTCCCACCGAGTGGTCAGTGTTCTCACGGTGTACAACTTAAGTCAGTTTATGCATGGATTACAATGCTGGTTGAATACAGACATCACCTCCCCCCCGAAAGTCTTATTGGGATCACAGGTTGAGTCTCTCTGGTGGTTTACGCTCCCTTGTAGAACGCGTGAGTTGAGGCTCCGGTTGTTGGGCGCTGGCCTGAGTGTCTGCTGTTTGCAGTGCCTCAGGCCTGTCCGGACTGCCCACAGTGACTGGGCTCTCCTCCCTTTGGTTCCGGTGTTCGGTCACCTGTGGTGGAGTGAACTCTATATCGTGTTCTTCCTCTGCTTCTTCTGTGGGGTTGCTAATCTCCTTTTTGTTTGATCCACATGTTTGTGGCAGATTTGTCCATTGGTAAGTTTAACGACCAGAATCCTATTTCCCTCTTTGGCAACCACAGTGCCTGCGAGCCATTTGGGCCAACAGGAGGCATGATAAGCGGGTTTGTAGGGAACCCCCTTGGAATCTGAGCATCCCCTGTTTGATTATCTGCACTGCTCGTTCTGCCTGGCCGTTAGAGGCCGGCTTGAATGGTGCCGTTCAAACATGGTTAATTCCTTTGCCTGCCATGAAGTCCTGGAATTCAGTGCTTGTGAAGCACGGGCCATTGTCGCTGACCAAGATGTCCGGTAGACCGTGGGCGGCGAACATTGCCCGTAGACTTTCTACAGTGGCAGAGGATGTGCTTGAATTTAAAATGTCACACTCGATCCATTTGGAGTAGGTGTCTACTACAACCAAAAACATTTTCCCCATGAAAGGACCTGCGTAGTCCACATGGATGCATGACCAAGGCTTGGCGGGCCATGGCCAGGGGCGAAGGGGGGCTTCCCTGGGTGCATGGCCCAGCTGGGCACACGTGTTGCACCTGCAAACACAAAGTTCCAAATCTGCGTCTATCCCTGGCCACCAAACGTGTGACCTGGCAATTGCCTTCATCGTGACAATGCCCTGGTGCCCATTGTGGAGTTCTCTGATGAACACCTCTCTGCCCATCTGGGGCATGACTACGCGGTTTCCTCACAGTAGGCAATCGGCCTGAATCGAGAGTTCATCCTTCCTTGCACCTGTGAAATGGTTTAAATTTCTCAGGGCATGCCTTGTACATGGCTGCCCAGTCCCCATTCAGGACACATTTCTTGACTAGAGACAATAGCGGGACTCTATTTGTCCAGACTTTAATCTGACGGGCTGTCACAGGTGAGCCTTCGCTTCCGAAAGCTTCAACAGCCATGACCATCTCAACAGCCTGCTCGGTAGCCCCCTCAGTGGTGGCTAGTGGGAGCCTGCTGAGTGCATCGGCGCAGTTTTCGGTGCCCGGTCTGTGCCGAATTGTGTAGTCATAGGCAGCTAACGTGAGTGCCCACCTCTGTTTGCGGGCCGATGCGTTTGCATTTATGGCCTTGTTGTCGGCCAAAAGGGACGTTAGGGGTTTGTGATCTGTCTCCAGCTCAAATTTCCTGCCAAACAGGTACTGGTGCATTTCCTTTACCGCATATACACATGCGAGCGCCTCCTTTTCTACCATCCCGTAGCCCCTTTCTGCCTGGGACAGACTCCTGGAGGCATAAGCTACCGGCTGTAACTGACCCTTTGCATTAACATGCTGCAACACACACCCGACACCATAGGACGACGCATCGCACGTTAACACAAGTTTCTTACATGGGTCGTATAGTGTTAACAGAGTGTTGGAACATAACAAATTGCGTGTTCTATTAAAAGCCCTTTTCTGGCTGTCCCCCCAGACCCATTCGCGACCTTTGCGTAGGAGCACGTGTAGCGGCTCTAGCAGCATGCTCAATTTGGGAAGAAAGTTACCAAAATAGTTCAGGAGCCCCAGGAACGAACGCAGCTCCGTCATGTTACGGGGTCTGGGTGCTCTCTGGATTGCTTCCGTCTTGGATGCAGTAGGTCTGATCCCGTCTGCTGCTACCCTCATCCCCAGGAATTCTACCTCTGGAGCTAGGAAGACGCACTTCGCCTTTTTCAGTCGCAGACCTACCCGGTCCAGTCTGCGTAGCACCTCCTCCAGGTTGTGGAGGTATCGCAACCCGTAATGAGAATGTCGTCCTGAAAAACCACCGTCCCTGGAATCGACTTGAGGAGGCTTTCCATATTTCATTGGAAGATCGCGGCGGCCGAGCGAATCCCGAACGGACATCTGTTGTTCTCAAACAATCCCTTGTGTGTCGTGATGGTGGTCAGCTTCTTCGACTCACTCGCCAGCTCCTGGGTCATGTAAGCTGAGGTCAGGTCCAATTTTGAAAAAAGTTTGCCACCGGATAGCGTCGCAAAGAGGTCCTCCGCTCTCGGTAGCGGGTACTGGTCTTGGAGTGACACCCGATTGATGGTGGCCTTGTAATCGCCACATATCCTGACCGACCCATCTGCCTTGAGCACCGGCACAATCGGGCTCGCCCAGTCACTGAATTCGACTGGCGAGATGATGCCTTCCCTCAACAGGCGGTCCAATTCGCCTTCTATCTTTTCCCGCATCACGTACGGCATCGCTCTGGCCTTGTGGTGTACTGGTCTGGCGTCCGGGTTTATATGAATCACTACCTTGGCCCCCATGAAAGTGCCAATGCAGGGTTGAAATAATGAGTCAAATTTGTCCAGGACCTGTGAGCATGATACTCGCTCCACAGAGGAAATTGCATTGACATAGCCCCATTTCCAGTTCATGACAGCAAGCCAACTCCTCCCCAGTAGTGCGGGACCGTCCCCTGGGACAATCCAGAGTGGCAACCTGTTCTCCGAATCTTTGTGGGTCACGACTACCGTGGCGCTGCCTAGCACCGGAATGATCTGCTTTGTGTAAGTCCGTAGCTGTGCGTCAATCGGCGATAATTTTGGCCTCCTGGCCTTGGATGCCCACAACTTTTCGAACTGTTTGATACCCATCAGGGACTGGCTGGCCCCCATGTCTAGCTCCATTGATACTGGGATGCCATTGAGGAGCACTTTCATCATTATCGGTGGCATCCTGGTGTATGAACTGTGTACGTGCTCCACATGAACTCGCTGAACTTCAGCTTCCAGCGATTTCCTCCAGTGTCCATTTCTGCAATTTCTGCAGGTATTTTGCTCATCTCTGCAAACTCCGGCTGAATGTATGCCTCCACGCCTCCAGCATGAGTTGCGGTTTGAAACAAAAGGTCCCTTGCCAGTCGATCGTCTCTGACTGCCCCTGTTATTGTCCTTGAGTGCACCATTAACAGGTGTTGATGGCCCCATTACTGGCTGCATTGTCCCTTGCAATGGCGTGAATCGCCGTTCAGCTTGCCATTGTCTCTGTTGAACTCCCCCTCTGGGTTCGACTACATGTTGGGGCATGCCTGACTGCCCTTGTCTGCCTGGAGAACTGTGTGCTGCTTTAACAATGTTGAATCTCTGTCCCAACCATTCCTTAACACAGTACCTCTCGTCTGTTCTGCTAGTGGCCATGCTCGCGTGGTTTAAATCCCAGTTTCTCGTCGCCATTGATATGTCCTTACTACACAGTATAAATGCACACGAGGCCCATGCTTGAGAGAAGGTCAGTCTATGAACTGTCCTTTATTCCTGAGCACTCAAGTGATGAAGGTGGGTGGAGCTTCCCCTTTTATACCTGAAGGTCCAGGTTAGGAGTGTCTCCCACCTAGTGGTCAGTGTTCTCACTGTGTACAACTTAGGTCAGTTTATGCATAGGTTACAATGCTGGTTGAATACATGACAAGGCTCATTAGAAACTGGTTTAGAGAAGATTTACAAGGATGATACCAGAAATGCGAGGGTATACATATCAGGAAAGGACGAAAAGGCTGGATCTCTTTCATCTTGAAAAAAGAAGGCTGAGGGGTGACCTAATAGAGATCTTTAAAATTATGAAAAGTTTTGATAAAGTGGATACAGAGAGAATGTTTCCACTTGTGGGGAAGAACTTAACTAGAGGCCATCAATATAAGATAGTCACCAAGAAATCCAATAGGGAATTCAGAAGAAACTTCTTTACCCAGAGAGTGTGAGAATGTGGAACTCGCTGCCACAGGGAGCGGTTGAAGCGAATAGTATCGATGCATTTAAGGGGAGGCTAGACAAGCATATGAGGGAGAAGGGAATAGGGGGTTACTCTGATAGATTTAGATGAGGAAAGATGAGAGGAGGCTCGAGTGGAGCATAAACGCCGGCATGGACTGGTTGGGCAGAATGACCTGTTTCTGTGCCATATATCCCATGTAATCCCAGCAACTCTGTCGCAATAGCCTGCAAATCCAGGTCCACATCTGAGTCACGCTCATCAGGACTCGGGCCGACTCACCCTCCGGAGAGCTGGCCCCCCCGAGCTTCCCTTCGTGCGGGGGGAGTTACTGCAGGCCAGTGGGTCAAAGCATCTCAGGCTCGGCAAACCCCCGGAAGATCAGCTCGTCCGCCGAGCTGGTATCCCCACTGTCTGCAGCAGATGGAGCCTGCCGGACTGGCGCAGAACTGTCGCTCCCCCCCTTCCTCCTCCTCCCCCCCGTTGTTGGAGGTGGATGCCTCATGGACAGGCTGTTGCGCTTCTGGCTCATTATCTGTAAGCACAAAGTGACAGACGTATGGTTAGCGGCAGCGGAACGGGCGGGAAGGGAAGAGGGAGGTGACATCGGGCATTTATAGGTAAAGCGGAAACGACACGTGGTTTCAGGGGTAAATGGTCTCATACAAGAGGGAAAGGGGGATGGACATACCGTCAGTGTCCCCGGGGGGCTCGGCTTCCCTGACCACTGCCGCACCCACTTGTGCGCCCATGAGGGCGGACACGCACTCTTCCGTCTCCGCGCGTGCATGGAGCTCAGGCTCCCCTCCGGTCCACAACTGTTCGCGCCTGCTGTGAGCGAGTTTCGCCTGCAATAACAAACAGAAGGCGGTGTGATTAAGTGTGCAGCTAATCGCCTGCCATGTGTGCCTTGCAGAGTTGAATAGCTGCTACTGTATGGACGTTTGCTGACATCCATTTGACTTTCAGTAGCTGTGCAGAGCGGCTTTGTGATTGGTGGGATTTGGTGGCCATCAGCTGAGATTAAGGATAACGCTAAAGTTTTGCAAATGCATATCAAGAGTGAGATGGTATTAAGAGGAGGGGTGAGCCTGAGTAGGGAACGGGAGGTGAAGCACTCTTGGATCATCATCATAGGCAGTCCCTGTATTGAGGATGACTTGCTTCCACACCGAAGAAGGATGAGTTCACAGGTGTTTCAATGAAGGACCTAATATTCCAGTTCCCGAACTACATGTTGAAGGGTGGAAGATGCCTGTGCGTGGATTTTTTTAACCTGTGGTGACCGGTGCACACCAGCCGCCACACGGGCTTGACAGAGTAAGGTCTTGGTCCAGTGGCAAGGGTTAACCAAGGCGACTGGAGACCAGCTCTGCTGCACGGACCTAGTGCGCACACATATCGCACAGTGTGCGCTGGGCCCGTGCTGCCCCTGGGCCCTCGGCTCTTCTGGACCCCCAACTCACGCCTCTCCTGGGCCCCGGTCACATCCCGCTACAATCTCTCGTTGCTCCTTCGCCCCATCCTCGCCGCTCCTGCTGTACCTGCCCCGCACTGCAATCAGCCGTCGCCCTCCTGCAGCAGCACGCGCTGCTCCCTGCAGTGGTAAGCCGAAGCACGCTGCTCCCTCTAATGGCCCCGGCCTGCTGATGGTCTTGCAGGCTGGGACTGCGCCGATTTCCAGGCCGGGCCGCCACATGCTGCTCCCTCTAAGTGCATAGTTTGGATAGCCAGGGTATGGCTGCTGAACTGAGGCGGACCTTTGCTGATCTCTTCAGCAACGACGACCCATGACGTGGTACACATAGTGAAGGAGCAGGTACTGCACAGACTGCACATCGTGTGAGATAGCGAGGTTCACATTATGGCATCATAATGTCTACAGAAAGGGCACTCACCCTGATGACCCGAGTGAGGTCATTGAACCACTTGTGACGTTGTGTCGCAGTCCTGGGCACCGTGTTTCCGGCCGCCACGTACTGTGCCACCTCCCTCCACGACCGTCTGAAAGCTCCAAGCTTTGAACACCAAGACTTATAAGAACACTGAGATTTTCCAATACAATGGACTTTTATTAAAAAGGTCAAAATGACTGTAAGTTCCGAGTTCAACACTACCACATACAGATTTAAAATTAAAAATCAAAACCACAAATCTCTAGCTTAACGATTTTAGATTCACATGCCCCAATTTCCCCAGTTACATACAATTAAACAACCTTAAACTTCACAATGTATATGCTCCTACGTTAACTGGTCCTACACAATTCCTCTCGCAATGTATATATCCAACTGTTTACATTTATCCTATTCTCCCAGTTGCGTACAATTAAAAACTATGTTAACTGGTCCTACACAATGCGGCCCACAATGTACATATCCAACTGTTTACAGTTATCCTATTCCCCAGTTACGTACAATTACTCTTACGTTAACTATTCATGCATCTCAGCAGTAACTATGCTCAAACTGGCTCAGTATAATTCAATGGGTGATCAGTCCATCCGAATATCGACGCGCCGTCTTCCAACACCTCCTTCAGGTGTCCCATTCAAAGCTCTTGTCATGTATGTAACCATCATGCAACGGTAATCTTCATGCAACTGTAACCTTCATGCAAGTCCTGTACACTGTACTTATATCCTCGAAATGCACAACCTGACCACAGGGGGTGAACTTGTGGGAGACACTTCTCACCTGGGTTTCCAGGTATAAAAGGGGAGGTCCCACCCAGGGTCAGCACTCCTTGGTCCTGGGAATAAAGGTTAAGGTCACGTAGTGACTGTGTCTGCAGTACATGCCTCGTGTGAATTTGTAGTAAGGTGCAGGGACACCAGATTTGGCGACGAGAAACGGGAATCACCAAACCACGAGGATGGCCACCGGTAGCACAGAGGAACGTTAGTGTGTGGGTGAGGACTGGGATGACTTTGTGGAGAGACTCCAGCAGAACTTTGTCATGAAGGACTGGCTGGGAGCGGCAGCGGCTGCCAAGCGGAGGACGCATCTACTGAACAACTGTGGACCTCAGACGTATGCGCTGATGAAAGACCTGCTCGCACCCCAAAAGCCAGCGATCAAGTCCTTTGAAGAGCTCAGCCAGCTGATCAGTGAGCACCTCAAGCCGGCGAGTAGCGTACACATGGCCCGGCACCGGTTCGACACACACCAGCGTCGGGAGGGACAAAAAATCTCAGACTTCGTTGTGGACCTGCGGCGCTTGGCCAGTCTCTGTAAGTTCACAGACGCCTGCAGGGGGGAGATATTAAGGGATTTCTTCATTGAGGGCATTAATCATGCTGGGATTTTCAGGAAGCTCATAGAGACCAAGGACTTGACTTTAGAAGGGGCGGCATTGATAGCTCAGACCTTCATGGCAGGGGAAGAGGAGACCAAGCTAATTTACACGTGCAGCTCTGGTCCCAACGTGGCGATGGACCAGGGAGTTAACATGGTGAACACGGCTTGGGACCCCGCAGGCAGGCAAGGACATTTCAAAACCGCCCAGGCAGCAACAGACTCTAGGGTGGGCCTGCAACAGGGACAATGGAAAGGGGATCGGCAATTCACGCCATCACGAGGAACAATGTGTACCGCGATGGCACCATTAACACCTACCATCAGAGTGCCTAGAAACAACCAAATGGGCAATCAGAGAAGAATACCTGGCAACAGTCCTTTTGTTAACAACAGGGTAATGATGACGGCCGACTCCAACCGGTGGCTTATGCCTCCAGGTCGCTCTCCCAGGCAGAGCGTGGATACAGCGTGGTCGAAAAGGAAGCACTCGCTTGTGTATACGGTGTGAAAAAGATGCACCAGTACCTTTTCGGTAGACGGTTCGAGCTAGAAACGGACCACAAGCCGTTAACATCCCTGTTATCTGACAGCAAGGCCATCAATGCCAACGTGTCATCTCGCATACAGCGATGGACTCTCACGCTGGCTGCGTTTGACTACACCATACGGCACCGGCCAGGCACCGAAAATTGCGCTGACGTGCTCAGCAGGCTCCTACTGGCCACGACTGAGGGGGCGTCGGAGCAAAGCGCTGAGATGGTCATGGCTGTTGAGGCTTTTGACACTGCAGGCTCCCCCGTCACAGCCCGCCAGATCAAACTCTGGACAAACAGAGACCCCTTCCTATCCATGATAAATAAATGTTTCTGACTGGGGATTGGGTGCCTGGACACGGGGCGTGCCCCGAGGAGGTCAGACCGTTTCAGAGACGGATGGACGAGCTCTCCATCCAAGCCGACTGCCTGCTATGGGACAGCTGGGTAGTCATGCCCCAGAAAGGAAGGGAAGCGTTCATCAGGGAACTCCACAGCGAGCACCCTGGCATCGTGTTAATGAAGGCCATTGCCCGGTCACATGTATGGTGGCCGGGGATTGACTCAGACCTGGAACACTGGGTTCGCAGGTGCACGACGTGTGCCCAGCTGGGCAATGCCTCCAGGGAGGCCCCACTCAGCCCGTGGCCCTGGCCCACCAGGCCATGGTCACGTATTCACGTAGACTATGCAGGCCCGTTCATGGGGAAAATGTTCCTGATCATTGTCGATGCATACTCGAAATGGATCGAGTGCATCATATTAAACTCGTGCATGACATCCATCACTGTAGAGAGTCTGCTTACGGTTTTCGCGACCCACAGCTTGCCGGACATCCTGCTCAGCGACAATGGCCCATGTTTCACCAGCCATGAATTCCAGCAGTTTATGTCGGGCGGTATCAAACACGTCCAGACAGCGCCGTTCAAGCCAGCTTCCAATGGCCAGGTGGAACGTGCGGTCTAAGTCATAAAACAGGACATGCTACGCATCCAAGGACCCTCCATTCAGTACCACCTATCTGCTGGCCTACAGGTCCCGCCCGCAATCGCTCACGGGAGTCCCGCCAGCGGAACTCCTCATGAAACGTACGCTTAAAACGCGGCTGTCCCTCATTCACCCAGCCCTGGCAGATATTGTTGAGGGCAAGCGCCAGTCCCAAACCGATTTCCATGATCGAAACTCAAGGGGGAGCTGTATAGAAATGGATGACCCGGTATTTGTTCTTAACTATGCTTTGGGACCCAAGTGGCTTGAGGGCACAGTAATTGGCAAAGAAGGGAATAGGGTCATAGTGGTCAAACTAAACAATGGGCAGATATGCCGGAAACACTTGGAGCAAGTAAAGAAAAGGTTCAGCATAGACACTGAGGAACCTGAGGAAGATCATGAGATGTCACCCACACCACTGCCAGTGGACGATCAACAAAGACAGTCCACAGCATGCACAGTCCCTGCGGCCAGCCCGGACAGGCCGGAATCACCTCAGGTGACAGAGACGCATGCCAAGGCTCAGCCACCAGAGCCACAACTGCGGCACTCCAAGAGAGAGCGTCGACCACCTGACAGACTTAACCTTTGACACAAAAAGACGTGAGGGGGGAGGTGATGTCATGTATGTGACCATCATGCAACGGTAACCTTCATGCAACTCCTGTACACTGTACTTATACTCTAGAAATGCATACCCTGACCACAGGGGGTGAACTTGTGGGAGACGCTCCTCACCTGCGTTTCCAGGTATAAAAGGGGAGGTCCCACCCAGGGTCAGCACTCCTTGGTCCTGGGAATAAAGGTTAAGGTCACGTAGTGACTGTGTCTGTAGTACATGCCTTGTGTGAATTTGTAGTAAGGTGCAGGGACACCACAGCTCTGAAGAAATAACGTTCCTTTTTTCGAAGTTCTTATGCTTCTCTAAAACAAACTGAGCCCAGACAAATGTCCAATTTTGTTTGGCCGGAGACAAACTGACAATATGCTGATTGGCCAACTCGAATGTCCTTCAACATGCCTCTTCCTGTTTGATGCCTCTTCCTGTTTGAATTCAAACTGCTGGTATCTCATTCCCGCCCCACGAGGAATTTCTTCAGACAGGCTACAGGTGAGTTTTCTTCTCCTCCTGTCACTCTCGGGCTGCAGGACATCGCATCGCCCCTCCACAACCTCGATTAACGCCTTCAGGGACAGGTTCGGAAAGCGGTTGGCGAGTTGCGGACCTGCACCCTCAGATATGTTCCCTCTCTCAGCAGTGGAACTGCGCCCGTGCAGAGTCATCGTACCTCGCCTTGGAGAAGCGGCTGTCGCCAGAATGTATGACGTATGACGACCATCGCCTCATCCACATTTGCTCTGGGGATTTACCGCAATGATTTTCAGCTTCACCGCCCTCAGAGAATTGTCCAGGCGCAGAATATCCAGCCCTGGAGAGGTTACACTGCCCCCCACTCAACTGGGGAGATAAGGAATTTCAACCCCAAAATATCCAACAGGATGTGTCTCTGAGAAGTCTTTTTCACAGGCGTTTTAAAAGGAGCAATGGACGCAGAAGGTGTATTAGAGGATGACATTCTTCCACAAAGGTGCTTGTGTTATTTTTGCTTTTGCTTCGTCTCTCGTGAGAGAACCAGCCCACTGCGCCGCGGAGTCAGGACTCCAATATCAGCGAGGGGATGGTCTCACTTTCTGCTGCGCTCTTTCACTTAATCACTTGACGACCTACCAATATGGGGTGACCACTGGGACTGGGCCCGCTCTATCCTTTAATTAAAATGGTAAATAGCGCCGGGGTCTCTGAGGATAATCGTTTCGCATCTCAGCCAACGTTTTGCTTAACAGAGCAAGAGCAGGCCCAGTGAAGTGGAACTCCGGGATTTGAAGGACAAGCCTTGCAAGGTGATCAGAATAACACCGTGACTTTCCTATCGGATGAGGGCAGCTCCCAATCCGAAGGGAAGACTTGCCACTCAAATCTATTTGCTGCGAATGGACTGAGGCCTAAATTATAGGCCCCAAGACGAAGGTTTGTTCTGAAAGTTCTGGTCAATTCTGGCCTCTTGTGTCTCCCCCATTTACTTCACCCCTCGTCATTCAGTCTCCATGTTAAACTCACTCATTCCACCCTTATTTTATACACTATTTGGTTTAAGAAAGAACTTGCACTTATATCACAGCTTTCACGACCTCAGGATGCTTTACAGCCAATGAAGGGTAGTTACTGTTGCCATGTAGGTAAAGGCAACAATCAATTTTCACACAACAAGGCCCCACAATCAGAAAAAGAAAGAATGACTTATAGCACATTTCACAACCTCAGGATGTCCCAAAGCGCTTTACAACCAATGAAGTACTTTTTGGAGTGTAGTCACTGTTGTGATGTCGGGAAACGCAGCAGCCAATTTGTGCACAGCAAGCTCCCACAAATGAGATAATGACCAGGTCATCTGTTTCAGCGATGTTAGTTGAAGGATAAATATTGGCCAGGACACCGGGGAGAATTCCCCTGCTCTTCTTCGAAATAGTGCCCTGGGGTCTTTTATATCCACTGAGAGGGCAGACGTGTTATCTGAAAGACAGCACCAACCTTCACTGAAGTGCCAGCCTGGGTTCTGGGCCCACGTATGAACCCACAACCATCTGGCTGAAAGGCACGAGTGCCGCCAACTGAGACACAACTGACACCTAAAGTATGGCGTTGTGGACAGGATGTGCATGCAAATTTTTTATATATTCCGATAATGTTTAAGGGTTCCTAACAATCCAGCATCAAATGCTAAAGGAAACAACAAGACTTATTATGGCTGATCCAATCATGGACTCAGATCCACTTCCCTGCCCACTCCCCATAACCCCTTAATTTCTTAACCAATAAGGGAATAAGGGGTTATGGGGAGCGGGCAGGGAAGTGGATCTGAGTCTATAATCGGATCAGCCATGATCGGAGCAGGCTCGAGGGGCCGTATGGCCTACTCCTGCTCCTATTTCTTATGTTCTTATATTCTTAAAAACAAGTTTACATAAAGCAGCTTTTCGGAATATCTGCTCTCTTCCTCACTCCATCTTGCAGACTTACTGGATTTAACTGGTTGCCCCGCTCAACAGTGATAAAAACAAATAAAGACTTGGATTTATATAGCACCTTTCATGGCCATCGGATGCCCCAAAGCGTTTTACAGCCAATGAAGTACTTTTGGAGTGTAGTCACTGCTGTAATGTGGAAAACGTGGCAGCCAATTTCTTTAGATATGGAGACAGTCCACTTATCTCAGGAAGGATATACTTACCTTGGAGGTGGTACAACAGAGGTTCACTAGATTGAGTCCTGGGATGAGAGGGCTGTCTTTTAATGAGAAATTGTATAGAATGAGCCTGTACTCTCTGGAGTTCAAAAGAATGAGAGGTGGCCTTATTGAAACATAAAAGATTCTGAAGGGGATTGACAGGGTAGATGCTGAGAGGTTGTTTCCCTCTACCTGGAAAGTCTAGAATCAGGGGGCACAATCTTAGGATAAGCGGTCGGCCTTTTAAGACAGAGATAAGGAGGAATTTCTTCACTTAGAGGGTTGTGAATCTTTGGAATTCTCTGCCCCAGAGGGCTGTGGATGCTGAATCTCTGAATATATTCAAGGCTGAGATAGATAGATTTTTGGAGTCTAGGGGAATCAAGGGGTATGGAGATCGGGCAGGAAAGTAGAGTTGAGGTCGAAGATCAGCCATGATCTTATTAAATGGTGGAGCAGGTTCAAGGGACTGTACAGCCTACTCCTATTTCTTATGTTCTTATGTAACTTGCGCACAGCAAGTTCCCACAAACAGCAATGTGATAATGACCAGATAATCTGTCTCACAACGGCCTAAGCCCAGCTCACGTTCCCTGTAAGTGGGTAAATGTTTGTGGTCCAACGCTTGGTGAATTCTGCTTCACAATGATAGGAAGAGCCGACATCGAAGGATGTAAAAGTGACGTTGCTATGAAGGCTTAGCAGTCACAAGCCAATTATCCCCGTGGTAACTTTTCTGACACCTCCTGCTTAAAACCCAAAAGGTCAGAATGTTCGCTTTCACGGTCTGTATCCATGCTGAAAATCAAGATCAAGCGATTGAGGGATAAATATTGGCCCCAGGACACCGGGGGAGGTACTTCCCTGCTCTTTTTAGAAATAGTGCAATGGGAGCTTTTACATAAGAACACAAGAAATAGGAGCAGGAGTAGGCCATTTGGCCCCACGAGCCTGCTCCGCCATTCAATAAGATCATGGCTGATCTGATCATGGACTCAGCTCCACTTCCCCGCCTGCTCCCCATAACCCTTGACTCCCTTATCGCCTATCTCTTCCTTAAATATATTCAATGACCCAGCCTCCACAGCTCTCTGGGGCAGAGAATTCAACAGATTTTACAACCCTCTGTGAGAAGAAATTTCTCCTCATCTCAGTTTTAAATGGACGACCCCTTATTCTAAGACTATGTCCCCTAGTTTTAGTTTCCCCTATGAGTGGAAATATCCTCTCTGCATCCACCTTGCCAAGCTCCCTCATTATCTTACATGTTTCAATAAGATCACCTCTTATTCTTCTGAAGTCCAATGTGTATAGGCCCAACCTACCCTCATAAGTCAACACCCTCATCTCCAGAATCAACCTATTGAACCGCCTCCAATGCAAGTATATCCTTCCTTAATAGGGAGACCAAAGTTGTACACAGTACTCCAGGTGTGGCCTTACCAATACCCTGTACAGTTACATCTACCTGCGAGGTCTCGGTTTTACATCTCATCCAGAAGACGGCACCTCCGACAGCACTGCACTGGAAGTGTCAGCCTAGATTTATATGCTTAGGTCCCTGGAGTGAGACTTGAACCTACAACCTTCAGAGCCAGAGACAGGTGTGCTACCCACTGAGCCACAGCTGACACTGTACCCAAGTATAGCTGACACAAGTACAAGTATTATGGGAACATCTAGAAATTGCCACACACTGCACTGATTGAAACTAGAGGTAAAACCATAGCAGGCCCAGCAGTATCCCAAAAGAGGACAGGCAGCAAAGCATTCTGGGTAGCAAGCCTCCTGGATAGCACGTCCAAGGAGACTTAGGCAGGTTAAAAACATAACACGCAATTTTGTGTAGCAAGGGACACCAAAAGAAATGCTGACACATTCAAACACTAGCGTGTTTAATTAACCTGTTCAAATTTATGAAAAGAGCAAAAAAATAAAATCGATATTTTTATATTATTCCTTCATGCCGGTAAACAACAGGATGCCAAACAAGGTTGTTTCTCAGATCATCATTTGTGTAAATTATGCAATGATGCATAAGGTACATTCCACGCTTCGCAAGAAGCGACATGAAGTGGATACTCATGCCTTCGGAACCGCCAAGGAAGGTGAGACGGGTTTTTATAGCACGGGGGGAAGCGGGGGCGCGAAGGGGGGGGAATGTGTGAAATGTCTGTCGGTGTGCAATAGGGACATCATTAAGTGAACGCCGTCCAACTGGCTAGAGAAAAGGCTGAAAGAGACCGGCGCGTGATTGTAGACTCTGACGATGTCCAGTCACTGGGGGGTGTGGAGAGGGGGAATGAACGATGGACTGTATTGCCGGTCAGTAGCAAGGGTTGAGTTTCGAGTGTCAGCTGTGGCTCAATAGGCAGCACCCACTGAGTCAGAAGGTTGTGGGTTCAAGTCCCACTCCAGGGACTTGAGCACATGAAATAAATCTCGGCTGACACTCCAGTGCAGTGCTGAGGGAGCGCTGCACTGTCGGAGGTGCCGCCTTTCGGATGAGATGTTAAACCGAGACTCCCAAAGCAAGTGCTCTATTTGGAGCTCCTTCACGGCAAACGAGCCAAAGGTGGGCAGCAGGAACGTTACAAGGACACCCTCAAAGCCTCCCTGATAAAATGCGACATCCCCACTGACACCTGGGAGGCCCTGGCCCAAGACCGCCCTAAGTGGAGGAAGTGCATCCGAGAGGGCGCTGAGCACCTCGAGTCTCAACGCCGAGAGCCTGCAGAAACCAGCAGTCCCACCCACCCCTTCCCTCAACGACGATCTGTCCCACCTGTGACAGAGTCTGTGGCTCTCGTATTGGACTGTTCAGCCACCAAAGAACTCACTTCAAGAGAGGAAGCAAGTCTTCCTCGATTCCGAGGGACTGCCTATGATGGCGTGATTTAAACCGAGGCCCCGTCTGCTCTCTCAGGCGGACATAAAAGATCCCATGGCACTATTTCAAAGAAGAGCAGGGGTGTTATTGCTGGTATCCTGGCCAATATTTGGCCTTCAATCAACATAATAAAAACAGATTATCTGGTCATTATCACATTGCTGTTTGTGGGAGCTTGCTGTGCACAAATTGGCTGCCGCGTTCCCCACATTACAACAGTGACTACACTCCAAAAGTAGTTGATTGGCTGTAAAGCATTTTGAGACATCCGGTGGTCATGAAAGCCGCGACAGAAATGCAAATCTTTCTTTCTTCTGATAGAGTGCCAGTCTGAGGCAGTTCTGCTGAAGCTGTACGGAGCTCGAGTGGGCTGCATCTTGATGCTGCATTCAGTTCTAGTCATCGAGACACGATGGCTGATAATTTCCCCTAAAAAACGGATGGGTTTGAAGCAAGGGGGGCAATGAAAGTGTGAAAAACGGGATTCTCGACCTGCTCCTGCCTCCAACCCACCAACTTCTGGTTTTACCGGAGGCGGGACGGGGGTGGGCGCGCAACCGATGCACTCCCAAGGGGCGGTACTCAATTTAAATATTGTAACAAGGCTGTATTTTGGGCTTTTCCGTTTTCGGGGCGAAGACGGAGTTCGGGTGGGAGAGTTAGCGGCCGGGAATAGTCCGCTATTTTTGGCATCTGGGCCCTGCGTCAGGGGGCGCAGCGCGAAGGGAGGCGTTGAACAACTTTCGAGGTGCAAAAATGTCAAACTCGTTGTTATGTCTTTAATACTCTTATGAATGACTCCACGAGGTCTAGTATTGTATTCGAGCTGTTGTGACCTTAGTCCCATTTATTGTAACTCCAGAGTGAGACACAAGCACGGTGGGCAGCCTTTTATACTGGGCCCTGCACACCACTACAGGTGACCCTCAGGTCTCCCACCGCAGTGCCCTCTGGTGGCACACCTTATGTGACTATACAGTTAGTATACATGGTCTATATACATGACACTCGTGAACTAAACTGCCGGGCCGTGCGCGCTCCGAGAGGGGGCGGGGGGGGGTGGGGGGGTGGCAAGGGGGTAATGTTTAAAAACTCACAAAAACATTCCCAAAACATTGCCCATGCCACCACACAACACAAATCGCTGAAAACATTAAAAGAACAAACACTCGCACTTACCTTCAGAGTACTTCACCTTCCTCACCGTGCCGGCATGGCTGGACCGCTCTGATTTCCCGGGCGGTCAGTGCGGGCACAATTCCGGGCGGTCATGTCGGGCAAAAGGTCAAACTCCTGCCGGTGTCGCAACCAGAGGCGGTGCACACCCGACGCAGCTCTTCCCGGCGGTGCTGCTCCACGCCGCCGCAAAACCCGACCCGAGGACCGCGGAGGGGCGCGTGGACATCACCTTCACCTTTCACGGCGCTCCGGGGCAAAACCCCGAGCGCAAAGGCCCGGAAAATCCAGCCCACAGTCTCCATTTCACACTTGATGACATTTCCCATGTCCTCTGCTATGTGCTATAGAAACCTGTCTCCCATTCCTTTTGGGGTTTTGAAGGCTTGCTACCCAGAATACTTTCCTCCCTGTCCCCTTTTCAGTTACTGACGGGCCTAATATTGTATCACCAATACCTTCTGCATCCACGCCTTGGAGGCAGGTCAAAGCAGGCCTATGAAGACCAGGTCCCTCATGTCAGAGGCCTGAGTTACGAGGAAACGTTGCAAAGATTCAGATTTCAGCCTTGAATGGAGATGATTGAGAGGGGTACGTAACGTACACAGCGGGGCAGAAAAGATTAACCAACAACTAAGTTAATCCATGACTTTACCGTAAGGAGACACAGATACAAACCAGTAAAAGGCAAGTTCAGGACTGGTATCAGGAAGAACGTCTTCACGAACAGAGTGACCAGCACGTGGAAGAACATAAGAATTAGGAGCAAGTGTAGGCCATTCGGCCCTTTGAGCCTGCTCCGCCATTCAATAAGATCATGGCTGATCTTCTATCTCAACTCCACTTTCCCGCACTATCCCCATATCACTTGATTCCAAAAATCTATCGATCTCTATCTCAAATATAGTCAAAGACTGAGTCTCCACAGCCCTCTGGGGCAGAGAATTCCAAAGATTCACCACCCTCTGAGTAAAGAAATTTCTCCTCATCTCAGTCCTAAATGGCCGACCCCTTAATCTGAGACTGTGACCCCTGGTTCGAGACTCCCCAGCCAGAGGAAACATCCTCCCTGCATCTACCCTGTCAAGCCCAGTAAGAATTTTGCATGCTTCAATTAGTTCATGGAGAGATTGAGTAGACTGGGCCTATATTCTCTAGAGTTTAGAAGAATGTGAGGTGATCTCATTGAAACATAGAAAATTCTTACAGGGCTTGACACAGTAAATGCAGGGGAATTTCTTATTGAAATCTGTGGGACTGAAGATTTGGAAAGGACACTGTTGTGTACGTAAATAAACAAACTAATACGGATAGAGAGTGCGTTTCCTGGACTTACTCTCATGGATTATCAGGGCTCGGGGTCAGATATAGAAAAGAAAGAAAGACTTAGATTTATATAGCGCCTTTCACGACCACCAGATGTCTCAAAGCGCTTTACAACCAATGAAGTACTTTTTGGAGTGTAGTCACTGTTGTAATGTGGGAAACGTGGCAGCCAATTTGCGCACAGCAAGCTCCCACAAACAACAATGTGATAATGACCATATCATCTGTTTTTTTGATTGAGGGATAAATATAGGCTGGTATAAATCTCTTGCTCTTCTTCAAAATAGTGCCATGGGATCTTTTACGTCCACTTAAGAGCGGGGAGATAAGGCCTCGGTTTCACGTCTCATCGGAAAGACGGCACCTCCAACAATGCAGCACTCCCTCAGCACTGCACTTGGAGTGTCAGCCTAGATTTATGTGCTCAAGTCTCTGGAGTGGGACTTAGTAGTGGGAATAGGAAGACTTCTCTTCCTCGAGGCAGACTCCCTGACATAGGAAGTCGACACCTTGCCCTCGTCCTCCGTATAACGATCACGGAATCAAACAAACGAAACCTTTGGTTCAACCGGCTGTACTTCGAGCAGATGCAAGGGAAAGTTCAATCGTGGTACCTTCAAAGTACAAGAGGTTTCAAGTACAATTTATACAGTTTTTTGAGGGGGGGGGTGGTTGGGGTTGAAGAGGTTTAATAGAGTAGACGTTGAGAAGATGTTTCCACTTGTGGGTGAGACCAGAACCAAGGGGTCATAAATATAAGATTACACTAATAAATCCAATCAAGAATTCAGGAGGAACTTCTTCACCCAGAGAGTGGTTAAAATGTATAACGCGCTACTACAAGGAGTGTTTTATGCGAATAGCCACGTGGGGGTGGTAGATGCCTTTAAAGGGAGGCTAGATAAGTACATGGAGGAGAAAGGAATAGAAGGAAATGGCAGTAAGATTAGATCAAAAGCGGTGGGAGGTGTGATATCTTCTATACGAGATCAATAAGCACACTATACACACGATGGCTGTACAGGAACTTGTCATGTGACCTTGCCACATTATCCTTTAGTGTACAGGTTGAAACTCCCTTATCCAGAATTCCCTTATCCAGAACCACCCCTCGTCCAGGACCATTCCCGGCCAGCAGGTAGCGCAAGCGCAGAACTCCGACATGAACAAATTGAAGTCCTTCCTTGCTGCCGACTCCCGCAATCGCTGGCCTGAACCCGTGATCCACTCCCCCTCCCCCCCCCCATGATCTTTCTGCCGCACTCCCAGCCCCAAGCCAGCCAGCCCCGATATCCCCTTGCTCAGTACCTGTACCATCCAAGTTAACGTGACCACCCCTCGTCCGGAAAAATCTCTTATCCGGAACAGGCCAGGTCCCGAGGGTTCCGGCTAAGGGAGGTTCAACTTGTATTTACATCAGCAGTTCCATTACCACAGTAATCCACTAGGTGAAGCCGTAGTCCACTAGGGGGAGCTCTATAGTACAGGAGGAAGTTTGTGTGGAGCTTAAACACCGGCCTGTTTCTGTGTTACAAATACTATGTAATTTTATGTGATAATTCGTTGCACATGAAGCTTGTTGGAGTGTTTCCAGGATACACGATAAGCTGCTATGTAAATGCAAATCTTTCCAGTCATATGACAGGCTGAGCCAGGTGCGTATTATGCTTTCGGCTTTGCACCAAGTGTGTTTCATCAGATCATTATCAGTATTTGTTTCCTTCACTGATCATTCATCTCACCAGCTTCTCAAAGTTCCTTATGTTATTCCTTTTGCTTTGAACTACTTGGCATCATTCTCCAGATGTGTGCATATTTATGGCTGGGGAGTGCTGGGATTTAGCGTCTGACATCTGATCTAATCCTTAAATGAATGCTTAAGAAATGCTTAACCTTCGCATCGCTGCTATCTATCAGATTTGCCCCAGTTCTGTTTGTGCACTCCCCGCCTTTCAATCTTCCAGTTATTGATGGCCAGTTTAATAAGGGTTTGACCTCTCCCAATGGCTCTGTTGCTAAGGTAAACCTGTAATTTGAAACGTACAGGATAGTCCCAGCCATGGCTCAGTGGGGAGCACTCTCATCTTGGAGTGAGAAGGTTGTTGGTTTTATACTCCCACTCTAGGAACGCGAGTGCATCATCCAGGCTGGCACCCCAGTGCAGTGCTGAGGGAGTGCTACACTGCCGTCTTTTGGCTAAAATGTTAAACCGAGGGCCCATCTGCCCTCTCAGGTGGACGTAAAAGATCCCACGGCACTATTTCGAAGAAGAGCAGGGGAGTTATCCCGGTGTCCTGGGGCCATATTTATCCCTCAACCAACATCACAAACTGATTATCCAGTCATTATCACATCGATGTTTGTGGGAGCTTGCTGTGTGCAAATTGGGATGCCGCGTTTCCTAGAGTGACATACTTCAATAAGTACTGTGAAGTGCTCTGGGATGTCCTGAGGTTGTGAAAGGCGCTATATAAATGGAAGTTATTTCTTTCTTAAGAGGGTCCTCTTGTCTGACAGGAGGAGAGATTACAGTAGCCTCAACACCCTGGACTGGAGGGAGGGAAATTTCAGCACGGGTTCCTGATCCAGCAAAGTATCTGTATGGGCCTTGGGTAAGGCCTTGAGCTTACCTAATGTGCTCTCCGTGCTTGAATAACCTGGCAACAATCAATGTCTAACATATACATGAAGAAATATGTTTCTTCATATTGAGCTCCTGGAATAACTAAGACCATCTATTTCCACCTCTGTAACATCACCCATCTCCGCCCCTGCCTCAGCTCATCCGCTGTTGAAACCCTCATCCAGGCCTTTGTTACCTCTAGACTTGACCATTCCACGCACTCTTGTCTGGTTTCCCAACTGCCACCTTCCATAAACTTGAGATCATCTAAAACTCGTGTCCTAACTCGCACCAAGTCCCGCTCACCCATCACCCACGGTGCTCGCTGACCTACATTGGCTCCTGGTTAAGCAACACTCGATTTCAAAACTCTCATTCTTATTTTCAAATCCCTCCATGGCCTCTGTAACATCACCCATCTTTATCTCTGTTATCTCCTCCAGCCTCACAACCACCCCCCCCACCCCCGAGATGTCTGCACTCCTCTAATTCTGCCCTCTTGAGCATCCCTGATTATAATCCCTCAACCATTGGTGGCCTTGTCTTCTGTTGCCTGGACCCCAAGCTCTGGAACTCGCTGCCTAAACGTGATGCAGCAGTCGAGATGTAGACCACTCGAGCTCGCTACAACTTCAACAGAACTGTCTCAGACTGGCACTCTCCTAGAAGAAAGAAAGAAAGAAAGAAAGACATATATTTATAGAGCCTTTCACGACCACCGGACATCTCAAAGTGCTTCACAGGCAATGAATTACTTTTGGAGTGCAGTCACTGTTGTGATGTAGGAAACGGACAGTTTTGCGCACAGCAAGCGCCCACAAAAAGCAATGTGATTATGACCAGATAATCTGATTTTAGCTGTTGGATGAGAGATAGTGCCATCAGATCTTTAACGTCCATCTGAGAGGGTAGATGGGGCCTCGGTTTAGCATCTCATCCAAAACACAGCACCTCTGACAGTGCAGTGCTCCCTCAGCACTGCCCTATATGTGTCCGCCTAGATTTTGTGCTTTAGTCTCTGAAGTGGGGCTTGAACCTAGAATCTTTTAACTCAGAGGCCAGGGTGCTATCATCTGAGCCACAGCTGACATGACTGACAAGATGAGAATGACATTTTGCAGTACTGGTGTATTCATGGAGTATGGCCACAAGGTAATACGACGTTTCCCACATTACAACAGTGACTACACTCCAACAGTACTTCATTGGCTGCAAAGCGCTTTGAGACGTCCGATGGTCGTGAAAGGCGCTATATAAATGCAAGTCTTTTGTTGTAGATTCACCGATTGGACTACTGATGTAATAACAATAAAGCCATGTGCTCTGCACAGTTCCTATCTGGAAGCCATGTTGTGCAGTTGTGTGTATACACTGTGTCTCAAGATCTCACAGATTGGTGATGAGGGTGCGATATTCGGATTCCCCAGCTGAAATATACGTTGGAGGATCATCCTGCCAACTGACGGAGAGGCTGTTAGAGTTTCTTCATTTTGCAGAAAAGCTTAAAAATCCGAGGTAAATTTTGAACACGCCTGAGCCAGAGTCCCGATGGACACACCTGTGGGAATAATAGGTCGGTTGGGTGAGTTTCATCATGACCAAGAGACTATCGGAGCGTATGTGGAGCGGCTAGAAATGTTTTTCACCGCGAATACTATCGTCGAAGTCCCTGATGATGTAACCTGTAACAGGGTGGTTTTAGAAAGGAAATGAGCTCTCTGCAAGAGCAACTCTGCTAGTCCCACTCCCCCGCCCTTTCCCCATAGCCCTGAAAATTTTGAAAGTCGCCATTAAATCTGCCTCCCCTACCCTCTCAGGCAGTGCATTCCAGATCCTAACCACTCACTGCGTACAAAGGTTATTTCCCATGTTGCCTTTGGTTCTTTTGCCAATCGCCTTAAACCTGTGCCCTTCTGCCAATGGGAACAGTTTCTCTCGACCTACTCTGTCCAGACCCCTCATGGTTTTGAACACCTCTATCAAACCTCCTCTCAATCTTCTTTTCTCTCAGGAGAACAACCCCAGCTTCTCCAGTCTATCCACGTAACTGAAGTCCCTCATTCCTGGAATCATTCTCATAAATCTATGTCCTTCGCATTCTCCCGAAAGTGCGGTGCCCATAATTGGACACAATACTCCAGTTGAGGCTGAACCAGTGTTTTACATAGGTTCGTCATAAGATCCATGCTTTTGCACTCTATGGGCCTGAATTTGGAGAAGGCCCCCGCTCGCCCCAGTGCCGCCCAAAGGATCACCGATGGCGCCGAGGTACCGGATGGTACTTTAATGGGGTTTTCTTCATAAAGGTCCTTCAAAGGTCGGCGGGTGGCAAATGAGGGACTTACACCGCCAATCTGGGCGGCAGCGGGCAAGAGCTACCAATCTCGCTGGCAAAGACGCTTGCCGCCCAAGTGTCCCCGAGGATGGAGTCGGGCCCACGGAGGGTCGAAGAGTCCCAAAGAAAAAGCATTAAAAAAAATAAAATAAACATCTGAACACCTTCAGGGGACCCCATCCAGGTGCGGCCCTGTAAAGAAAAAAATTTAAATATGTTGACTCATCGTTTTTTTTCCAGCTCTTCATACCTACTGTCGGGGACAGACCAGTCTCCTCGCGGAGGTCCAACCCCTGTTCTGGCGCCGACTTCCTGCCGACTCCCACCCTTATCAATCTGACATCTCAGTAGGCAAGAGTAGGAGTGCACTTACGCCACTCGGCCTTCTGCTGACATCAGCGGGCGGTTCCCGAAGGCTCGCCCCTCACTGGTGTTAGTACGCTTGTAGTACCTGCTCAGTGTTATTCGATTTTTAAGTAAGGGAATCACTTTAAGATGTAGTCACTGTTGTAATGTGGGAAACATGGCAGCAAGCGTGCGAGCAGCAAGCTCCCATAAACAGCAACGTGATAATGACCAGATAACCTGTTTTTGCTATGCTGATTGAGGGATAAACATTGACCAGGATCATCATCATAGACGGTCCGTCGAACGAGGATGACTTGCTTCCACAAGAGTTCACAGCTGTTTCAAATGTTCCAGTCCTGAACTCCAGTTGAGGGGGTGGAAGATGCCTGGGCGAGGATTTTTTTAGCGCGTGGTGACCGTT
This sequence comes from Pristiophorus japonicus, assembly GCF_044704955.1. Taxonomy (NCBI): domain Eukaryota; kingdom Metazoa; phylum Chordata; class Chondrichthyes; family Pristiophoridae; genus Pristiophorus; species Pristiophorus japonicus. Next base: position 20,841,007 of record NC_092000.1, read on the forward strand.
GCACACCAGCCACCACACGGGCTCGACAGAGCTAGGCCTTTATCCAGTGACAAGGGTTGAACCAAGACAACTGGAGACCAGCTCTGCTGCACGGACCTAGTGCGCACACATATCGCAGTGTGGGCTGGGCCCGTGCTGCCCCTGGGCCCTCGGCTCTTCTGGGCCCCGTACCCTCATTCGCCGCACCTTCACCCACGGTGTTCCAGGGCCCGGCGCTCCAGTTCTATTTATAGCCCCGACCTGCGTTGGTGTAGGACAAATATTGGCCAGGACACCGGAGATAACTCCCTGCTCTTCTTCAAAATAGTGCCACGGGATCTTTTATGTCCACCTGAGAGAGCAGACGGGGCCTCGGTTTAACGTCTCAGCTGAAGTATAATCAGGAAGTATTATACGCAACAGTTTTGTGTGAGGTTACTTGTAATCTCTTGTTGATTTTAAGTAAAATACATTTTTCCCAGATTCATTGGTTTGTTCCATGGGTCTGAACTTTGGAAACTGATGGACGGGGCGAGGGGTGATTTCCGCATGTCTTACAGATTATTGGTGTCAGAAGTAGGTTTCAAACCCAGAACTGTACATAATCCCTAATTTACAGGTTTTACAGTCACTTTTAAATAACAGTGTTTCTCTTCCTTGAACGTCTTGGCTCCTGAATTAATCTAAATTGTTTCTTGGAAGTACAAATTGATTTTTTCTTCTCTCTGATGAGGTTTGCAAACTGACTTGGGTTTGAATCAGAACGGTTTGTGTTATGCACTGGGAAAGAATAGCCAGACCTCCTCGCATTTAAATATTCCACCCTACAGCTTTAAAAAGAAACTATTTGTCATCCGCTGCTGAAGCCCTCATCCATGCCTTTGTTACTTCGAGACTTGACTATTCCAACGCACTCTTGGCTGGCCTCCCACATTCTACCCTACGTCCACTGGAGGTGATCCAAAACTCGGCTGCCCATGTCCTAACTTGCACCAAGTCCCGCTCACCCGTCACCCCTGTGCTCGCTGACCTATATTGGTCCCCAGTTAAGCAAGGCCTCGATTTCAAAATTCTCATCCTTGTTTTCAAATCCCTCCAAGGCCTTGCCCCTCCCTATCTCTGTAATCTCCCCCAGCCCCACATCCATCCGAGATGTCTGCGCTCCTCTAGTTCTGCCCTCTTGAGCATCCCTGATTGTAATCGCTCCACCATTGGTGGCCGTGCCTTCTGTTGCCTGGGCCCCAAGCTCTGGAACTCCCTGCCTAAACCTCTCTACCTCTATACATTTGTTTCCTCCTTCAAGATGCTCTTTAAAAACTATTTCTTTTACCAAGCTTTTGGTCACCTGCACTAATTTCTACTTATGTGGCTCGGTGTCAAATAATTTTTGTCGTAATATTCCTGTGAAGCACCTTGGGACGTTTCACTACGTTAAAGGCACTATCTAAATACAAGTTGTTGTTGTTGTTATTGTTGTTGTGCAGACTGAATCAATCACACACCGTTGTTTAAATGTGAATTATTTATCTCCCAACCTGTAACCAATTAAACTTGTAACGCTATTCAAAAATAAGATTGGTACAGGATCATAACTTTGTTTTTTTAATCTGTTTACATATTGTGACTGGATTTAAAGCAATAGCCATTGAGCGACTTGACCAAAAGAATAAGCAACAACAACAACTTGCATTTATATAGCACCTTTAACGTAGCACATGTCTCAAGGCGCTTCACAGGAGTGTTATCAAACAGAATTTGACACCGAGTCACATAAGGAGATATTAGGGCAGAGCTTGGTCAAAGAGATAGTTTTTAAGGAGCGTCTTAAAGGTCGCGAGAGAGGTAGAGAGGCAGAGAATACAAGGAAGTAGAAGTTATGCTGCAGCTGTACAAAGCCCTGGTTAGACCACACCTGGAGCACTGTGAGCAGTTCTGGGCACCACACCTTAGAGAGGATATATTGGCCTTGGAGGGAGTGCAGCGTAGGTTTAGCAGAATGATACCTGGACTTCAAGGGTTAAATTCCGAGGAGAGATTACACAAGGTTGTAACCCTTGGAATTTAGAAGGTTAAGTGGTGATCTGATCGAAGTTTTCAAGATATTAAGGGGAACAGATAGAGTAGATTGAGATAAACTATTTTCGCTGGTTGGGGCGTCGAGGAAGTGGTGGCATAGTCTAAAAATTAGAGCCAGGCCTTTTAGGAGTGAAATTAGGAAACACTTCTACACACTGGTCGAAGTTTGGAACTCTCTTCCGCAAACGGCAATTGGTGCTCGATCAATTGTTAATGTTAAGTCGGAGATTGATAGCTTTTTGTTAACCAAAGGGATTGAGTGATATCGGCCAAAGGCGAGTATATGGAGTTAGGTCGCAGATCAGCCATGATCTTATTGAATGGTGGAGCAGGCTCGAGGGGTTGGATGGCCATCTCCTGCTCCCTAGAGGTTTAAGGAGGGAATTCCAGGTTTAAGGCCTAGGCAGCTGAAGGCATGGCTGCCTCTGGTGGAATCTGGCTCAGCCTCAGACAGCAGCCAGGAGAGGCATGGAGTCAATAAGATCATCTCTCATTCTTTTAAACTCAGAAGAGGAACATAGAAACATAAAAAATAGGTGCAGGAGTAGACCATTCGGCCCTTCTAGCCTGCACCACCATTCAATGAGTTCATGGCTGAACATGCAACTTCAGTACCCCATTCCTGCTTTCTCGCCATAACCCTTGATCCCCCTAGTATTAAGGACTTCATCTAACTCCTTTTTGAATATATTTAGTGAATTGGCCTCAACTACTTTCTGTGGTAGAGAATTCCACAGGTTCACCACTCTCTGGGTGAAGAAGTTTCTCCTCATCTGGGACTGTCAGTAGATTTGTCACTTTTAATGCTGAGACAATGTGCAACACACTCACACACACATTGGGAAATGCGGTAGCCAACTTGGGCACAGCAAGATCCCACAAACAGCAATGCGACAATGACCAGATATAAACTGTTTTTGTTATGTTGATTGAGGGATAAATATTGGCCCAGGACACCGGGGATAACTCAGTGCTCTGCTTCGAAATAATGCCATGGGATCTTTTACGTCCACCTGAGAGAGCAGACAGGGCCTCGGTTTAACATCTCATCCGAAAGACGGCACCTCCGACAGTACTGCACTGGGAGTGTCAGCCTAGATTTATGTGCTTAAGTTCCTGTAGTGGGACAAACCCACAACCTTGTGACCCAGAGGCGAGTGTGCTACCCACTGAGCCACCAGTAGGGACAGCGATTAAGAGCAGGAACATTGAGGTTCGATGGCCTGAATGGCCCACTCCTGTTCCTATGTTCCTACACCTTAAGAGCTGGCGTCAATTGCCCCCCCCTTTGTTTTGCAGACATCCTCATTTTGAAAATGGTCTGTGAATGTACCGTAAAAATATTCCCCACCCTCCCAGGAAATGAAGGCCAAATGTAGTTCCGTCCCCTCCCCTCCCCACCACAAAGTTGCCACCCAGCCTGAGATGACTGAACTCGGCCTGGGATAGAGATTGAACCTGGGCTGAGCTAATCACTTTCTTAACCAGTAGAGCCATCAGCAAGCTCACGTGTCCCATTGAAATGGTATCCCGTTAATGGCTTATTGATCTCGCCTGAATCTACAAGAAACAGCGTCTCAAACTCAACAACCTTTACAAAGCTTACACAATGCGCTGTAAAATGATAAAACAGCACTTTATTTCAATTTAATGCACTCCAGTGTATTTTATACCTATTCTTATTAAGCTTACACTTCAAATAAATAGCAAAGGATTATGGAGAATTCATTTAGGCTCTTAAAGGGAAGGAGCTGTAATGCAGAGGGCGTCTGGGTGAGAGGCTGTTAGATTAGAGTGAGATGCAGGTAGCAGATGGAGCTGGAGTGGAGAGGGGAGGACAGAGGGAGCAAGAGGAGGGGAGAGACAGTGAGGAGTGGAAAACAGTGCAGGAAGGACTAGGAGAGGAGGCGACGGAAGACGGGGGGAGCAAAGACCGGGGAAAAGTCGTAGAAAGGGAAAAAACAGCGGAGAGGAGAGGGAGCAGGAAGTGTGGTGAGAAGGGGAAAGGGGAAGGGAGAGCGTGAAGAGGATACGAGAACTGGAGTAGGAAGAGGGAAGAGAAAGCAGAGAGAAGAATGAGGGAGCAGGAGGAAGGAAGAGAGAGTGAAGAGATCGCGGAGAAAGGACAGGAAGGAAAGAGAGACAAAGTACACTTGCACTCTGGGTCCTTGCACTTCCATGTCCAACACCAAGAGTGGCTCGGTAGCACCGTTACTGACCGAGTTGACCAAGCACTGAAGGACAGAGCTGCCAGACTGGGCCTGCAGCAGGTGGTGAGAGAATCAACACGAGGGAAAAAAAACCCACTTGACCTTGTCCTCACCAATCTATCTGTCCCAGATGCATCTCTCCAGGTCTGTATCCGTAGGAATGACCACCACAGAGTCCTTGTGGAGACAAAGTCCTGTCTTCACACCGAGGACACCCTCCATCGTGTTGCGTGATACTACCACCATGCTCAATGGGATCGATTCGGAATTTCTGAGGGGGAAAGACCGTCGGTGGTTTAATACCATTCTGTTCTCTGAAGGAGATTTGATTCAGGCAGATACCTCAAGGGAGGGTAAAATATCCACATGGATTAAAATTGATGTTCAAGAGTCCACAGTTAAGAATGGAATAAAACCCACAAGTTAAAGCAGGGCTAGCAGGGAGCCAGCTGAGCATGACAGTAAATCTCGTGGGGCGCAGGAGAGGCGTGAGTTTGGGGCCAGTAAATGCAAAATTTCCAGGGAGCATCCATGATGCGCACATCTTGCGTGCAAGCGCTGTCTCTGATCTGCTTAAGAGTTAGCCACAAGGTCACTGCTGGATGCTGGGGGATAAAGGATATGGCCTTGCCAGCTGGCTCATGACCCCTCGCGCCCCCCCCCATGAAAGACTCAGACAGAAGCCGAGAAGCGCTACAACGAAAGCCATTTGGCCACACGCAATATCGTCAAAGGCAATTGGGAGTGCTGAGGAGGTAGCCTGCAATTACCAGCCTGAGCAGGTCGCTGAGTTCGTTGTGGTGTGCTGCTTCTTGCATAACTTAGCAACAGCCACCCCACCTTAAAAGAATTCATGCACAGGCATCTTGCACGGTCACCTGAGAACTCATTTTTAGTGTGGAAGCAAGTCATCCTCGACCCCGAGGGACTGCCTATGATGATGATGATGAGATTCAGAACAGATCAAGGAGGTGGGCATCCATGAGATGCTATGGGCCGTTGACAGCACAAGTGCCTTCCTATTCAACCAGGTTTTCAACTGGACAGGACCACTGCCGGGTTGTACTTGCACCTAACTTTCCCTGCTGACCCGCTCTGTTCACAAACCATCTCTTCCCTCACCCACTCCGTCTCCGTTTTAATACAGCTCCGACCTTCCTATTTCTGGCTCGGTTGGGAGCACTCTTGCCTCTGCGTCAGAAGGTTGAAAGTTTAAGCCGCTTACGCACTTGAGCAGATAATCTAAACTGACACATCTGTGCAGTGCTGAGGGAGCGCTGCACTGTCGGAGGTGCCGTCTTTCGGATGAGATGTTAATCAGAGGCCCTGTCTGCCTGCTCATGTGGATGTAAAAGATCCCACGTGAAACCATTCAAAGAAGATCAGGGGAGTTCTCCTGGAAGCCTGACCAACATCACTAAAGCAGAATAACTGGTCATTCGATTCACTCGCTGTTTGTGGGGCGCAGATTATCTGCCTACATAAGAATTGTCTGGAGAGCAGTTTGCAATGTCCTGAGAACCCTGGGGGCACAGTCTTGGGATAAGGGGTTGGCCATTTAAGAATGAGATGAGGAGGAATTTCTTCAGTCAGAGCGTGGTGACTCTTTACAGTTCTCGACCCCAGAGGGCTGTGGCTCCTCAGTCGTTGAGTGCATTCAAGGCTGAGATCGCTAGATTTTTGGATTCGAGGGGACCCAAGGGATATGGGGATCCGGCGGGAAAATGGAGTTGAGGCAGAAGATCAGCCATGATCTCATTGAATGGCGGAGCAGGCTCGAGGGGCCGAATGGCCGACTCCTGCTCCTATTTCTTTGGTTCTTGTGAGAGCATAATAAAGTGCTATATTAATACAAGTTCCTTCTCTCTTCCTTGCTGTATCTCAGTCTCTCTTCTTCACTCCATCTCTCTCTTCACACGTAATACAACAGTAACTTCAGTGATGCTGGTCATCATCATCATCATCATAGGCGGTCCCTCGTTTCGAGGATGACTTGCTTCCACGCCAAAAAGGGATGAGTTCACAGGTGTTTCAATGAAGGACCTAATATTCCAGGCCCCGAACTACAGGTGGAAGATGCCTGTGCGTGGATTTTTTTAACGTGTGGTGACCGTTGCACACCAGCCACCACACGGATTTGACAGAGCTAGGTCTTGGTCCAGTGGCAAGGATTAACCAAGACGACTGGAGACCAGCTCTGCTGCACAGACCTAGTGCGCACACATATCGCAGTGTGGGCTGGCCCGTGCTGGCCCTGGGCCCTCGTCTCTTCTGGGCCCCGAACTCACGCCTCTCCTGGGCCCCGATCACGTCGCTCCATGAGCTCTCGCCCGCTCCTTCGCCCCGACCTCACCGCTCCTGCTGTACCTGCCCACGCTCCAATCAGCGACCTGGATTTTGGTGATGTCCAATCTAGTCGCCCTCTTCACAGCCATCACTCTCCTGCACCAGCTCGCACTGTACCTCCTTTAAGGCCCTGACCAGCTGCTAATGGTCCTGGTAGTGAGCTGAGAAGGGACAATTCCTATCAATTTCATCTCAGCTTCCTCTGCCTTGCAACAGGCAGGGCCCATTTCCAATGGTTGTCAGTCTTGTGCAAATATTGAGTCAAGATTCCTTCCCTAAAGGAAACCAGTTGGGTTTTTATGACAAGCGCTTTTACTGATACCAGCTCCTTATTTTCAAATTGTTTTTCTGAATTCAAATTCTCAAAGTGTCATGGTAGGATTTGAGCTCACGTTCACTGAAGTATTAGTCCAGTCCAGATAAAACCAGAATAATACTTAAAATTAAACTGCGGGAGCGGGACATTGGACCACAGGTTCAAACTTGTAAAAGGCAAATTTTATCCTAATATCAGGAAGTTATCCTTGACAGAGAGAGATTGATCAACAAGTGAATCGACTCCCAGAGTCGCGAAGGCAAAAATGATGGAATCATTTAAAAAACAATTATGTGCTGCAATAAGGGGGTCTGTGTTTATTTTTTCAATTTATTTATTCTTGGGATGTGGGCGTTGCTGGCAAGGCCGGCATTTATTGCCCATCCCCAATTGCCCTTGAGAAGGTGATGGTGAGCCGCCTTCTTCAACCGCTGCAGTCCGTGTGGTGAAGGTGCTCCCACAGTGCTGTTAGGGAGGGAGTTCCAGGATTTTGACCCAGCGACGATGAAGGAACGGCCGATATATTTCCAAGTCAGGATGGTGTGTGACTTGGAGGGGAACGTGGAGGTGGTGGTGTTCCCATGCGCCTGCTGCCCTTGTCCTTCTAGGTGGTAGAGGTCGCGGGTTTGAGAGATGATGCCGAAGAAGCCTTGGCGAGTTGCTGCAGTGCATCTTGTAGATGGTACACACTGCAGCCATGGTGCGCTGGTGGTGGAGGGAGTGAATGTTGAAGGTGGTGGATGGGGTGCCAATCAAGTGGGCTGCTTTGTCCTGGATGGTGTCGAGCTTCTTGAGTGTTGTTGGAGCTGCACTCAGCCAGGCAAGTGGAGAGTATTCCCTCACACTCTTGATTTGTACCTTGTAGATGGTGGAAAGACTTTAGGGAGTCAGGAGATGAGTCAATTGCCGCAGAACACCCAGCCTCTGACCCGCTCTTGTAGCCACAGTATTTATGTGGCTGGTCCAGTTAAGTTTCTGGTCATCCTTTCTGAATGGATGAGTAACATGGGCTGAATGACCTTCCTAATGCGTAATTGTGATCTTGTGGATTTGGAGACCAGCTTTAATTCTCCCCTCAGCACAATTGAGGAATAAATTTATATTTCCAGTATATGAGCGGCATTGGCACAAAGCAAAACCGCTTTTGTCCCAGGCCTGAATCAGGAGTCAGTTCCTGGGCCTGAATCGGGAGTCAGTTCCTGGGCCTGAATCAGGAGTCAGTTCCTGGGCCTGAATCAGGAGTCAGGGCCCAGGTCTGAATCGGGAGTCAGTTCCTGGGCCTGAATCAGGAGTCAGGGCCCAGGTTTGAATCGGGAGTCAGTTCCTGGGCCTGAATCAGGAGTCAGGGCCCAGGCCTGAATCTGGAGTCAGTTCCTGGGCCTGAATCAGGAGTCGGTTCCTAGGCCTGAATCAGGAGTCGGGGCCCAGGCCTGAATCAGGAGTTAGGGCCCAGGCCTAAATTGGGAGTGGGGGCCCAGGCCTGATTCGGGAGTCGGTTCCTGGGCCTGAATCAGGAGTCGGTTCCCAGGCCTGAATCAGGAGTTAGGGCCCAGGCCTGAATTGGGAGTTGGGCCCAGGTCTGAATCAGGAGTCGGTTCCCAGGCCTGAATCGGGAGTTGGGTCCCAGGCCTGAATCGGGAGTCGGTTCCCAGGCCTGAAATAAGAGTTGGGCCCCAGGCCTGAAACAGGAGTCGGGTTCCAAGCCTGAATCGGGAGTCGGGGCTCAGGCCTGAATTGGGAGTCAGGTCCCAGGCCTGAATCGGGAGTCAGGGCCCAGGCCTGAATCGAGAGTCGTGTCCCAGGCCTGAATCGGGAGTCGGAGCCCAGGCCTGAATCGAGAGTCGCGTCCCAGGTATGAATCGGGAGTTGGGGCCCAGACCTGAATTGAGAGTCGTGTCCCAGGTATGAATCGGGAGTTGGGACCCAGGCCTGAATCGGGAGTCGGGGCCTGGGCCTGAATCGGGAGTCGGGGCCCGGGTCTGAATCGGGAGTCGGGGCCTGGGCCTGAATCGGGAGTCGGGGCCCGGGTCTGAATCGGGAGTCAGGGCCCAGTCAACACTGGTGCAAAGTGCCTCGCAACACCTTGTAGGAAGGGAGTATTACTCTGCTTCGCTTTGGAGTCAGACAGGGTCTCAACGCCCGAACCACACGTGGCGCGCGCACCACCACCACGGGCTGGTGGCGACTCAGGCGATGGAAGTTTCGAGGGACTGCAGTCATCTGATTGTTGCCTAACGTTCTTCCCTCCCCCACCAAAGTTCTAAAATTATAATTAATCACTGGTGATTTAATTAGGAACAAGAAACCTTTCGGTGCAGCGCTGGCAAGGCGCTCCACAAAACGCGGCCGTGATAACTCAGTTGTCTCGATCAATGAAGCTCTCCTCCGTTGTAATGTGCTTGCTCGTGCTAATATCTTCACACAAAGACTTAGACAGGTGCTGGTGCACTCACTAAGCCCTGGAGATTCTCGGCAGTCAGGCTGGATTAACCCCGTCCTCCACTTGCCCTCTCAGGAGTTCACTCGATGCACCAATCAACACTAAACAATTTACTCGCTGAATAGAGCAAAGACAAGCGGAAGGAGCAAATCATCTGGCTTGTCTTTTCTGACAACATTACTGAATAATTTATGTTAAAAAAAAAAGAGGGGGGGTTGGTGGGCGGATTTGTGCATCTCCGTTGCACTCAGTGAATTCTTGCAAGACTTTGCAATTATTTTCCGAGCTTGGGAAAAGTTAATTATTTTCTTTTTGAAAAGCTGGGCCACATTTTCCACAGCTTGGGCTGCTGTGCGGCTGGACTAGACACAGGGAAATGTTGGCGGGAACTCCTCGAGCCTGCTCCTGTTCCTTATTTTGAACTATAAGGGAGTCAAGGGTTATGGGGATGGGGGAAGGAAGTCGAGCTGAGCCCAGGATCAGATCAGCCATGATCTTATTGAATAGTGGAGCAGGCTCGAGGGGCCGTATGGCCTACTCCTGTTCCTATTTCTTATGTCCTTATAACAGATTTTCCCGTGGCTAGATTGGTCCAACCGCTCAGTTCTTCTGCAGCGCTGCACTGTCGGAGGAGCCGTCTTTCGGATGAGATGTTAAACCGAGGCCCCGCCTGCCCTCTCATTTGGACGTAAAAGATCCCACTATTTTATAGAAGAGCATGGGAGTTAACCCCGGTTTGCTGGCCGATATTTATCTCTCAACAACATCATTGCACACAGATTATCGGGTCATCATCACATTGCTGGTTGTGGGAGCTTGCTGTGCGCAAATTGGCTGCTGCGTTTCCCACATTACAACAGCGACTGCACTTCAGAAAGTATTTAATTGGCTGTAAGGTGCTTTGGGACATCCTGAGGTTGTGAACTGCGCCATAAACTGGCAAGTCTTTATTTACTCTCTGCTTTGTTGTTGCGCTGAAGGTTGTCATGCAGCTGGTGTGCTGTGTGGTAAAGGGCAATAGTGGGTAGAACGTGGGCACAGCGTCTTGTCAAAGAGCTGGTTGCCACTAGCAACCGCCCACTAAAGGCAGCAGAACTGACGGGCACGGGGAGGGAGGGAGGCCTTCAGTTCTGGGAGTTCCCACACCTCAGGAAGGATATGTTGGCCTTGGAGGGGGCGCAGAGCAGATCCAACAGAACGATACCGGGGCTAAAAGGGTTAAATTATGAGGATTGACTGCATAGACTCGGCCTGTATTCCCTTGAGTATAGAAGGTTAAGTGGTGATCTAATTGAGGGGTTTAAGATGATCAAAGTATTTGATCGGGTAGATCGAGAGAAACTATTTCCTCTGGTGGGAGAGTCGAGAACAAGGGGGCATAACCTTAAAATTAGAGCCAGGCCATTCAGGGGTGATGATAGGGAGCACTTCTTCACACAAAGGGTAGTGGGAATCTGGAACTCGCTCCCCCAAAAAGGCTGTTGATTCTGGGGGTCAGTTGAAAATTTCAAAACTTAGATTGCTAGATTTTTGTGCAGTAAGGGTATTAAGGGATAAAGATCACCCCTTAATCTCCTATATTCAAGAGAATAAAAGCCTAGTCTATGCAACCTGTCTTCATAACCTAGGAGGGCAGATGGAGTTATGATACAGATCAGTCATGATCTAATTGAATAGCGGAATAGGTCTAAGGGGCTGACTGGCCTGCTCCTGGCCCAATGACTAAAATGTGACCTGGGCAGATAAATATTACCTTGAATTGTCTGAAATGTATTCACCTCAATTGCCTGTGATTTTAGCCATTTTCTTCCCAACTGGCCCATAACTTGTGACTACAAGATCACTTACAATTCTAGTTTAGAATCCTAGAATGACATGGTGCAGAAGGAGGCCATGTGGCCCATCGTTCCAGTGCCGGTTCTTTGAGGGGCCTAGATTCTTCATCTTATTCTTAGGCGGTCCCCCATATCGAGGATGACTTGCTTCCACATCAAAAAGGGATGAGTTGACAGGTGTTTCAATGAAGGACCAAATATTACGGGTCCTGAACTCCAATTGAAGGGTGGAAGATGCCTGTGCGTGAATTTTTTTTAACGCGTGGTGGCCGTTGCACGCAAGCCACCACACGGGTTTGACTGAGCTAGGTCTTGTCCAGTGGCAAGGATTACCCAAGACGACTGGAGACCAGCTCTGCTGCATGGACCCAATGTGGGCTGGCCCATGATAGACAGGGGCCTCGATAGAGTGGATAGGAATGACCTATTTCCATCAGCACAAAGGTCAATAATCTGCGGGCATCGATTTAAAGTAATTGATAGAAGGTGTAGAGGTGAGTTGAGGAGAAGGAGTGTTTTCTCCAGGCCCAATGAGTTTACCCATAAACCCATCTCCCCTCGCTCCCCGCCAACGCGATCTGTCTGCTCCCCCCCCTCCACCATGATCGGACCCCACTCGATCACCAACTCACCCCACACCTCTCTCTGATCTCTCCACCAACCCCGCAACTAGAACTCCCAACAACGATCGCTCCCTACCTGCTGCTCTGCTGGGTCCTAGTGCCACAGACTTTCCAGACTGATAGGCAGCCAACCTGTCAATTAGACTGGCTGTTGGGTGGCAAAATAAAGAAAGACTTGGATTTATATAGCGCCTTTTACAATCACCGAATGTCTCAAAGCGCTTTACAGCCAATGAAGTACTTTTGGGAGTGTGATCACTGTTGTAATGTGGGAAATGCTGCAGCCAATTTGCGCACAGCAAGCTCCCACAAACAGCAATGTGATAATGACCAGATAATCTGTTTTTGTTGTGTTGATTGAGGGATAAATATTGGCCAGGACACCAGGATTAGCTCTTCCTTGATATATTGCCACAACATCTTTTACGTCCACCTGAGAGAGCAGATGGGCCTTCGGTTTAATGTCTCATCCAAAAAATGGCACCTCCGACAGTGCCGCACTACCTCAGCACTGCACTGGAGTGTCAGCCTAGATTTGTGTTCTCAAGTCCACGAGCCCACAGACTCAGAGGCGAGTGTGCTGCTCACTGAGCCACAGCTGGCAGAGGGAAACCTGGCGTAAAAAAATAAAAAAATGTCCTGCAGGTTAAAAACTGCAAGACTTTCAGGAAAGTCGCACTTCCGGGTTCCCGTTCATAAATCCACTTCCCCTCCCGCACTGCCCTCGGCCGCCCCACCCTCCCCCCCGAACACGCCTCCCAGATAATATCGGGGGTCGTTGTCTATCGAGCGCGACGTTAAACTGAGGCTCTGTCCAGCCTCTCAGGTGGATGCAAAAGATCCCATGGCAGTGTTCGGAGAAGAGCAGTGGAGTACTCATGGTGCAAAATGTATCCTGCAACCAACAGCACCAGGACAGATAATGTGATCGTTATCAGGTTGCGTTTTGTGGGATCCTGCCGTGCACAAATTGCCGGTCACGTTTTCCTACAATACAACAGTGACTACACTTCAAAACATACTTCACTGGCTCTAAAGCGCTTTGGGAAGTCCTGAGGTTGTGAAAGGCGCTGACCACACTCGACCAGCCCCGCTGGGCAGGCCACATTGTTCGCATGCCCGACACAAGACTCCCAAAGCAAGCGCTCTACTCGGAACTCCGACACGGCAAGCGAGCCCAGGGTGAGCAGAGGAAACGTTTCAAGGATACCCTCAAAGACACCCACTGACACCTGGGAGTCCCTGGCCAAAGACCACCCTAAGTGAGGAAGTGCATCCGGGAGGGCGCTGAGCACCTTGAGTCTCGTTGCCGAGAGCTTGCAGAAATCAAGTACAGGTAGCGGAAGGAGCGTGCGGCAAACCAGTCCCACCCATCCTTTCCTTCAACCACTGTCTGTCTCACCTGTGACAGAGACTGTAATTCCCGTAGTGGACTGTGCAGTCACCTGAGAACTCACTGTTAGAGTGGAAGCAAGTCTTCCTCGATTCCGAGGGACTGCCTATGATGATGATGATATAAATGCTTATTACTGTGAGTCACTCCAACCTCGAACACATTTGATTATTTTCTCATGACTCCGCCAGAGTTTGAAGTGCCAAGCTGAGCTGTTCCTAGAACTCTTGCTGCCGCCTTCCCTCTTTGTGTCCCGGAGCTGTGCCAGGGCCACGTGTCTCCGCAGGAGTCAACCCATCTGTTACCAACACCCCTTCCGTCAGCCCCCGCTCAGCTCCGACTTCAGGTGCGAGCCAACTTGCCTCAGTTGGCTGCGGTCGCTGGTTTTGAACCCAAGACGGAAGTGAGAACCGACCATTGCACAAGGTAACCGATTGGTCACTGGGCGAGTTGCTTCGGCGCAGTCTGGAGATATCGAAAGGGTTAAAAGTTAAAGATTGGATTAAAGCAGGATGTTTGGATCGAGACAGGCTGCGAAGACGTATATGGAGTCATTTAGCCATTGAAATGTGTCTATCTGATCACCTGTGTGTTTACAGTACTTCATGGTTTATGGCAGTGAGACTTGACTTCAGGATAATGAGTAGCTGGTCATTTATCTGTATGTTAAGTATTTGAGATAGTAGAGGGACGTGATCGGGGCCCAGGAGAGGTGAGAGTTCAGGGCCCAGAAGAGCCGAGGGCCCAGGGGCAGCACAGGCCCAGCCCACACTGCAATATGTGCGCGCACTAGGTCCGTGCAGCAGAGCTGGTGGCCAGTCGTCTTGGTTAACCCTTGCCACTGGACCAAGGCCGAGCTCTGTCGAGCCCGTGTGGTGGCTGGTGTGCAACGGCCACCACACGTTAAAAAATTCCACGCCCAGGCATCTTCCACCCTTCAGGATGTAGTTCGGGATCTGGAATATTAGGTCCTTCGTTGAAACACCTGTGCACTCATCCTTTTTTGGCGTGGAAGCAAGTCATCCTCGCTTCGAGGGTTTGCCTATGATGATGATGAGCGAGTGAGCAGTGAGGTGTGGGGGAAAGGTCTTTACGCCGGGGGTGGCTGAGGCATTGTAAGGTTACAAATTTTCCAGAAAGCACAGAACGAGGCCACAAACTAAATTGATTAAATTGATTTGATACAAGCTTTTTGGAATTAACTGGACAAAGGGAACAAAAGAGTGCCAGCCTAGGGGTGGGTGGTGACTCACCACCAATTCAGGACAATCTCTGCGGTCACGTACCAGACGGGTTTTCTGCATAACAATAATGGCCCTGAAATTCCGTTCGAGCTCTTCGCGCGGGCAAACAACAGAAAAAGAGAAAAAAGATGCGCACTTACTTGTTGCTGCTGCGCCCGTTGGAACTTCCGAGCCTGAGGCCTCCCGTGACTGCGCGTCGCAGCGCGTGCACGTGGGGACGTGCGCAGGCCGGGAGCTGGAGACAGCAGCCAATCAGGTGAAGTAAAGATTTTCATTCATAGTGATAGGAGTTCCGTAAGTCCGAAACTCCTGTTACTATGAATGAGAAACCCCCCCGAAACACCCAAAACACAATAAGAAATAGAAAATAACTGACATTCATTTAAATTAAAGTGGTTATAAAAAAAAATATTTTCCTGACTTTTTTAAAAGTTTTTTTATTTAAGCCTTAAAATAAACTTACCGTAGTGGGTAGAGTTTTTAACATTAAAACCTGTTTTTATAACTTTATTTTAAAATGTTTTTGTGTATATTTAAACACTTGCGCCTGTAAAAGTAGGCTA